>NC_134366.1:42645205-42945590 GCF_035582795.1 Mycteria americana | reverse complement strand
CTGCTATGGAGAAGCACCAGATGAGGAAAAACATCATACATGATTCCTCTTAGATCAAAATATATAGAAAAACAGAGGAAAAAGATACAGCCAGTCTGCTGAGTGGGGAGGGGCACAGACCTGTTCTTCATCACCCGGGGCTGGGTAGCCCTTTTAAAGGTCGAACGTGGAAGCCAAACAGCAGAGCTGTGACCACAAGTCAGCCAAATCCTCACTGGGAGCCAAATGCTCCAGCATGGAACAGATTTTATTTTTACAGCTATGTTACATTTTCCTTTATTAAGCTGCCTTAGATTTATTTTTAAACCTTTTTTTTTTGGACAGGCTAGTGCTTTCAGATCTCGCAGTAATTCTGAAAATAGATCTTTTTTATTGATACAGTGGACATCTATTAGTGTATTAAAATGCATGCTGGCATGGCTGGAGCTTATCGGCTGAAAAAACAGAGCTATTCCTGTGGAACCTAACGTGTTGACCCACGCTCGCTTTGCAAGTGGCCGTGGCAATTTTGGATGTTACCGCCCCTGCGCCAGAGATGATCACCCCAGTGCAGAGTCAAGAGAATGGAGCGTGTCAGTGGGCGTCACGTCGAAGGCTGGCAGCCTCGCTCCGCCTCCCAGTGGGAGATGGGTTTTCCCGAGAGGGTTCAAATGAACCTACTTCCCTTTGCCTGGGGTGTGCAGAAGACAATTCCAAGGGTGGTGCAGGGGCAGGAGCTCCTGGCAGCATGGCAAGGGACTTCCTTAACTGGCCTATCTAGATTTGCCTGTCAATACCTTATGCAAATCGGTAGAGATTAAGGAATTGCTACAAACAAGCATTTGGATGAAGCTTAAATTTCCTAAATACTACCACAAATACTACCACAAATTCAAATTCCTAAATACTACCACATTTCCACATTTCCTATTTATTTCCTAAATACTACCACAAATACTACCACAAATTCAAAATCTGGAGGCGCTCCAAACTTTCGAAACACCAGATCCATCCAGGTTGCGCTTGTGCCCATAGCCTGGGGCCTCCTGCTAGGCACGCAGGTATGCACCCTGGCCCGAGTAATTCCAACAGCGAGCTTCGGGGAAGGCTGCTGAAGGCAAACCTGCTGAGGGATGGGGCAGTGGCATTGCAGCAGGACACCAACTTCCCTCCGAAAGTGTACACTGATGGCTGAAAGGGAAACGGGCTGAGAAATCGAGACAGTACGCTAATTCAGTTCTTCCCCTTGCACGTTGTCTGACTTAAATCTCCCCACCTACTCCTGTTTTGCAAAGGTCCTGGAAACAGACAGCAGCAATTCTAGCAGCTTTGTAGCAGGGCAAATACCATTCAGGCTTTTAAGGCTTTTATGCTTATGTTGAAAAGTCACTCTCCAAAGTGCTGTTTCAGATCCCATTGAGGATCAAAGATATGCATTAAATTACACTATCGAATCCTTTTCTGCAAAGGCTGACAGGACTGGGATTTTATACTCTCAGCAGTAAGAGTACAGAACCTTACAAACCTTTAGGAAAATAACAAGGAAAAAAAAAAAAAGAAAAAGTAAAAAGAGTATCGTAATAACTGCATCCCATCTCTAAAGTTTCCTAAATACCAGCACCCTCATGCAGGTGCAGGTAAGGGTGTTATTATTTTTTTGGCAGAAAATTTAGACAAACCCAAATCATGCCAAACCACATGGATAACTTGTAATTGCAATAGAAAAACAACAATAGTATGTTATCCAAAATTGCCCGTTATACCTACTCTGTGATGAAAACAATTAAATTTCTAGGGAAGATAAAGGCAAAACATAAGGATGACTCATATAAAGAAAGCTTGAAAGCATGTCTCGTGTCCCTTAGTGAGACAAGTAAAGATCCCCATAATCTTAGGATCTTGTTTGACTTCGTTTATCTATGCTTAGATAAATGTAAGTCATTAAAATGCACAGCCACATTACTTAACATGGGTTAACAGAGTATGAAACCATCTAGTAAATTCATGATTCATGGCAGCACTTGGAAAACACCAGCACATATACTTCTAACCGAGGTACATTATATTTGAAAACCACAATATGCGTTGCAAAGTTTTTTAACATAAGCAGTCCACTTTTCAGACGTGCTGAGCAACTGCAACTTCTATAAAAATTGATGGGGCTCACATCAAAGTAATGTAGCGGTATCTGTCCAACTCATTTACTTTATAAGTACATTTACTGTGAGGACACATACACTTCAATCAAACTATGTTCACAGCAAACTTTCCATGTAACACTGCACAAACTGTCTCACACTTTCTGGTGGGTTTAAAGGACAAGAAGAGACAAGCAGCTTTACACTGCTAATACAATATGCCACTGAAGTATCTCAGAGCAGAGTCAGACCAACTAACCCGGCCAGTGCTGACCCAGGTGAGGTGGTTATTGCTGTCAGTTTGTGCATTTCCTTTGCCGGAAGTTACTGCCCTTTCCTAGCAAAAGCTTTCTCTTTCTTTTGCTCTCTCTTCCTTCCTTTTCCTTTTCCTTTTCCTTTTCCTTTTCCTTTTCCTTTTCCTTTTCCTTTTCCTTTTCCTTTTCCTTCTCCTTCTCCTTCTCCTTCTCCTTCTCCTTCTCCTTCCCCTTCCCCTTCCCCTTCTCCTTCTCCTTCTCCTTCTCCTTCTCCTTCTCCTTCTCCTTCTCCTTCTCCTTCTCCTTTCCCTTTCCTTTTCCCTTTCCTTTTCCCTTTCCTTTTCCCTTTCCTTTTCCCTTTCCTTTTCCCTTTCCCTTTCCCTTTCCCTTTCCCTTTCCCTTTCCCTTTCCCTTTCCCTTTCCCTTTCCTTTTCCCCTTTTCCCTTTCCCTTTTCCCTTTCCCTTTTCCTTTCTCCATCATTTCACTAAATTGGGTTAGAAAGCAGACAAACAGTGAAGGGGACGGGGCTAAGAAAGAAATAACCTTTCGCAGGGCTGCCAGTGAGATAGGGACATCCAATGGGGAGCAGTAAATATTTCGACCTGGATGATGGTGATGATGAGCGGGTTAGACTGTCTAGCCATGCCTCATGCCCCGATGAACTCCCCACGAGTCAGGCGCGTTGAGGAAGGATGACTGCAGCATGATGGAGGGGCAGGAGGGGGCTGCGAGGATGAGCAGGGGAATGGAAAGCCTCTCTTATGGAAGGAGGCTAATAGACACAGGTCTGGTTAGTGTGCAGCAAATAAAGACCAGGAGGAAAGAGGATGGTTCTTCATTAATACGTCGGGAATGAAAAACAGGAAATCCGTCACTTAAGCTATAGGATAAGAGTTGCTTAAAAACAAGTGGGTATAAATTTTCCGTGAGTCAGTTCAGGCTAGAAATCAGGCAGCGGTTTCTAAAGAGCAAAGCAAGCGAGGCTCTGTAGAGCCCCTCAGCAGTTTTTATGGTTCCAGCAGCCAGGCGAGTGTTCAGCCTAAGCGGGCACATCTGTGGGAAAGCAATGCTGCGGCTGCTCCGCGTCTGAGGCTGCCCTCTTATCCTCTCTCTGCACCACCGGGCACAGCCCCGTCGCGGGAGCTCGCAGCCAGGCACGGCTTGCCACACGGGGAACAGCGGCAGGGGCAGCGCCGGAGCATTCTGTCTGGGAATGTCAATGGCACGATCGAGAGATAAAATCCTCACTGGCTGTGGAACTTGTGCGGGAAGAATGGCAAGGAGCTAGAGGCGGAGGATGACACCAGAAGTGGAGGGGCTAGTGTGAGGGAGATGTAGCAGGTTTTGTTCTGATGTCCTAGTCAAGGCTTAGCCGCGTGTTATTAAGCAGACATGATTCAATGTTAAGAGTGTTCTGACATCAGGGATAATCAGGCCAGCCAAGTTCAGACTTCGAATGTGAGAAAAAGGAGGCCACGCAAAGGAAAAAGTTGCAGCGCAGTCTTGTCGAGGTTTCAATTTATTTTCTCTGAAGCATTTGCAAATGAGAATTTTCCTGGGGCTCGAGAACCTTTGGCAGGGCTAAGGTGGCAATGACCAACGGAGAACAGTAAGCATTTCAACCCAGATCAGCATCACCAGCTCTCTAAATATAAAAATAATTAATTTGTTTTCATACTTGGAGCTCAGTAAAAATACAAAACCCCCAGGGGCCATCTACACTTGAAAGCTCCTTTGGATTAAGGCAGTGTGGGAATTTACACTCCCCAGGCTCCGCTTGAATACTTAAAGTACAGTTGAGTTTTACTCCAACTAAGACAGTTTTTTCATGAGTTGACCTAATACGTTTTCAAAGAGCGGAGTGTCCACACATGGAGTTACTCTGAAATAACTAACTGCCCATGTAGGCAAGCCCCAGCAGCTAACACTGGAAGTATTTTCAGCGCTCAAGCACACAGCCTACAAGCACTTACTCACGTACTCGGTTTCATGCAGATGAATGTATCTATCAGGTTTTGTAGGGCTGCTCATGCACGTGCCAAAATATTTACAGGATTGGGACCCTGCTTTGTCGAGAGAGATGCGTGCAGTGCCCCAGAGTACCACCTTAAAGAAAAAGAAGAATCCCCGGATTGAATGCTAGTGGATCCCATCATCTCTCCCATCTCTCTGATACCATTCCAGTTGGCTCTCTCGCACTCCCAGATAATTCACACATGTTCACTCATACGCAAACTCTACAGCACCCCTTCCCCCCACGAAAAAGTCAGCCAGCTGTTACAAAATTCAGACATTTCATTAACACAGTTTACTGGCTGATCCTGCCAAGCAAAATAGAGACAATTAATAATAATCAGGACTGAAGGGTCTGAGGCAGCTTATGAGTAAAGGATTGTATTAGTTGTTTAAAAAGGACAAACTCGCTCCTGCCTGGAGTGATAGGGAACAAAGGGTGGTGATGTATAACCGGGGAGGAAAGCGACTCTCTCCGTGGCTTTTGTAGATTACTGTGTGAATGACAGGAGCGGCAGGAGCAAATACCTCTTTTCATTTGCTCAGCCTGCTGGAGAAGAATAGCAGCGCTTGCCAATGAAGCTGCAGCTGTGCTCCAGCTCCGTTTAATCACTGTGTATGACTGAGGGTTAATTAGCTGCCATTCTTACTGCTATTTGTTGTTCTAATGAAGATTTGCATAAATGTAAGACTAGGGGGTAACTGATACTTGATTTTTCCCTTCAGAGAGGCTGGGGGCGGAAAACTCGCCCATCCCAAGTGTTTATGTTTGTGGGAGATTCAGTGTTGCCTTTCCATTTGACCTGATCTGCTTCTGGCTGATGAATGGTGAACAAAGAGTTCAGAGTTGCTTATCAAATCGAGACCCCTGATGGGTCTTTGCCTTTAGAAAGGGGCAGACTAGTTAGAGGAAGAGAGGACCAAGGGATTAGAAAACTAGTCCCAGCTGACAGAGAGGAAAATACATATATGCATGTTTCTGTATCTATATACGTACATATATATGTGATATAGTTCAGTGATAGGTATCTCAGTGATATACATATCAGTGATGTATATCTCTATCTATCTATCTATCTATCTATCTATCTATCTGTCTGTCTACCTGTCATGTTCAATCTGGACGGCATGGAACCAATAATTTGTTAATGATAAAATGTCATAAAAAATTAATGGTACAAGCAGTACAACCAGAACAGGCTGTAGCATATTAGGCAATACACTGAAAAGTAAGAACTTGTAAGTTTTCGCAAGCCTTCTGTTGTACCTCTCTCTGTACCTCACTAACATTCAAAGTTCACTTATTATAAAAAAAGTATCTAACACGAAACAGGCAATCTCAAAGGAAGGCAAAAATGACTCAGCATCAGGCAATCTCAAAGGAAGGCAAAAATGACTGCACATCTACCTGCCATAAGCTCCTCCTAAGAGGGGAATTCACAATACAAATTAAGAAATTGCATTCATTCCTTAAAAAATCATAGGAAAATTTTAACATGAAGCAGTAACAAAGTCCAAAACTACTTTGTAATTAAAGAGAACATTTGAAAAGGAAACGTCATAAAATTGTTTTATTTACTATGGTCATGACAATGCTTATGGCTACTATCCGAAAGAAACTGAAGGGAAGAATAACCTCTTGTTTTTAGCATGTTAACTTGTTGCATATGATAATATATTATGGGTAACTATTTTCAGTGTTCCTCTCGCACACTTGGTCAGCTAAAACTGTTGTTTGACAGTTTCTGTAAAATAGTCTCAGGGAAAGAAAAAGATTGAGAGAGCAGAGGTGGTAAATTTCTAAATTTCAAATCACTACTGGAAAGTGGCCAGCTTTCAAGTTGACCGTATCCCTCCAAAGAGAGGTGACCACAAATGAGCACGTACTTATGGCCATTTTCTCAATCCCAACACAGCTTTGCAGCGTCTCTAGCTCTTCACCTGGTGTCTAAGACACATGAGCAAATATTCATTTGCTTTTCTTTACACTTCTGTCATCCATCCGCCTGACTGCCTGTAGGCACCTCTGCATATTTTGGGGTAGATACTAGCCAAAGTCAATCTTTCAGAAACGTAAGCAGAGAGCATCCAACACACCTGAAATAAATGTGCCTCAAATGGTAACACAGGGCTCCTTTACCACTCCAGCTCTTAGCTGGAAGGAATGCCACGGGTTTTAACACTATATACAGTAACAAACCCACATGAAAATAAGAACAGTCAATTGTATTTTGGCCCACTTTCACCTTATTTTGAGCTCGGAAATAATTCAGTCTTCTGTTACAGCTTTTGACTCAGCCCTTGATTACACAACAGTCTCACATTCTGTCCTTTGCAAAGCAATTTTTAGCTCTTTGGTTGGGGAGAAAAGTTTAAAAACAGGAAACCTAAAGGTTTAAAAACCAGATGGCAAATTAAAAAAAAATATTGAAGTGTACAATAAAAATTAAACCAGCAACAACCCTCACAACATGTAAACAGATCACTTAATTTTTCTTTAATGATTCTTTAATAATTTCTATATACTATGATTTTCCAAGGCTGCAGTCAGAATCACTCATTGGCAAATAGGGTAAGAGAAAGTGGAAATTACAGATCTAGTGGTCAATGGCAGAAAACAAATCTAAAAGAGCTGAGGGAAGAGGTTAAGTGCTATGCTAGTTAATAAGAATGACAGCTTGCTTTGAATACTCATACTGGCTGTCCAGGATATTGAATAAACCTCATTTAAATTAATTTTCATTATTTGTAGAGTCTGTGTTAGACATCTATCATTGTCAGTACTATTAATATTCTTTTCAGAGACCATATTATCAGCATATTTAAATTAAAGCTTTCCTTTTCAATATTTATTAACTCATTAATATTTCTTGGTACTAATATCCTGGTTGTAATATCCAAATTAGTGCCTACTACAAGGTATTTTCTACTGATTAGACTTTTTGAATTAAAAGATTTTTATTGTCAAGTACTAAAAATGCACTTGAGCTCCTGAAATTGTGCTTTCTTTCTATACTATGTCTTAATTTAAACGAATGGCATTTAAAATTTACATTTTTGCCTTTTTTTCAGTAGGTAGCAGTAAAACAGCACACTGACCACATCTTGTAGCTGACCGAATATGAACTGTGAATGAACGTGAATGTGAAAGTTAATTTGTCTTACCCGGGTTGCAGTCTGTGAGGAGGGAGCAGATGGAGAGGAGAACTTTAGAAATGGTTAATGCTGGACTCCAGTTGTCTTTTAAAATGTCCAGGCAGATGACGCCTTGGCTGTTAATATTACAGTGGTAGATTCTTGTCCGAAATGTTACCTAGAAAAGACAGCATGTCTAAGTACAACGGTGTTCAAGCCAATAATTACATGTCTATTAAGCAATTAAAAAAATTATATGAACTAACAATCTGCTTTCCTGGTTGAAATGACAGTACTCTGCTACTGTCAGTTAAAGACTGGGCAAGATAGGGATATTAATAAGAAAATAAAGAAAATAAAGTTTGCCTCTTCCACCTGTGGCCAGCAGTGGAACTGGTTTGTGCAAGGTGAGAATGGGACACATTTCCCCAACTTCCTCTTGCCTTGTCTCACTGATCTCATTATTTTTGTATGGGGCCAAAAAAAGCTATTCCAGTCCCTGATCTGGACAACAGTCATAACTCAGGCCCACAGCTACTTCATGCTTTGAAGGGAGGCAGAAGAAGACAGATTCTACTGCTGCCTTCATCTGTTCACCGTTTGACCCAATAGATTAAGCTGGAAAAAAAATGTGGAGGCATGACATCAGTGACTCCTGGAAAAAGTAAAGTGAAATATCTTTGAGAAAGACTGCTCAAATAAAATGCTTTTATTTCCAAATTTTAAGTTACAGTTGAATCAGTAGAATTGCTTACAAATGCCTTTTGGGGGTTTTTGTAGTTGATTTTGAGGATTTCTGTATCCATTTGATACTGTCTCCCAGGGGATCCTATATGTACCAAACCAAGGAGGAGATCACTTCTTTTAGCCTAGAATGATGTGCTTCTGCTTCAAGTGGAAGATATAGGCCTTTTATTTTAAAAGAAGTTCAGCTATGAAAGTCCACTTTGTAGTTCAGAATGAATACTGGGGCTGTCGGATAAGAAGGGACAATATAAAAAACTACCCCTTGGGGGTCTCCATCAAGGACTAATTTCTCCATCAGTTCTAACCAAATGACAAGCCAAACCAGATGGTTTTAATGATATGTTCATAACATCGAAAATTAAGACGCACAATTTCAGTGGTCTACCTCATCAGCAATCACCCTGCCAACAGAGGGGCTGATTAGGCAGGAGACAACAGCAGGCAAAGCACCCCCCAATTTAAGCAAGCTGTGCTTTTCACCAGAATTGGACAGTGCTAATAACTGGGAGTGCTTAGGCACCTATCCCGGCTCTACCACACAGATAAACCTGCTTCTGGAGAGTAATGGGAACTGATGACAGGCATGGTCCTGTTCTGATTTTATTCAATATCAGAAATCTCAGTGATTTCAGTGGCACTGAGATCAGCCTACTTATCAGTAAGCAGAAGAGAGGACACAAGTGAAATAATACACTGGTTTACTTCTATTAAAAAAAAACATTCTCTAACACGCTGAAAAATTCTGCCCCTTTGGATTAAATCAAACAGCTTTGACAAAATAATGGAAAGAAAAGGTAGTAGATTTCTGCTATTATTAAGACACTACATTCAACAAGAAATACTTTTTCTCGTAAGTACTTTTCCACATAAATCTGGGAAAGCACTTTTGGGCCCAGTGTCATGCACTAGTGAGTTCTGTAACAAAGATCTCAACAAAGCAAGTTCACCAGTTTTTAAATGCATCTATGTCTAAAGGTATCGCCAATTAATAGGATAATTTAATAGTCTGCCACTCCATACCCTACATATTTGTAGGTTCTTTCCCTTTTTCCCTCTACAGTTGTAGTTTTGCTTATTGTTTTCCAGCCTAAGTGCTTCACTTCCCAGACTTTTATGAGAATTTAAAATATTTCTGGCACAACGAGCTCAATTCATCCAAACACCACAGCCAGATGATCTATTTTTTTCCCCTCATTAGGAGTCCAAGCACATTCAGCATTTGGAGTGAAGGAAGTCCTCTGCAAGATCAAGAAAATAGTATGTAGTGATAAAATTAAATGTTCGTCTACAAAGGGAAGCTATTTTGAACAAAGAAAGTTACAAGTGCACAAAAGTGGTAAACTACCTAACACAAACTGCATGTCAAAAGTGTCCACAAAGGGAGCTGGTGTGGAGGAGCATCCTGTGAATTGTAGGTCAGTGTTCCTTAAGTCCCCGGATAGATTAACTCCAGGCACTCTTATGCTTGAGATATAAGTGAATCAGGGAATGCTTCCCAGCAGGATGTCCCATGACTTGGGCAAACACTTCAGCACCTGCTTAATTTTAAGTATTGTATGCTTACTTCTCAGTACATTGTTGGAAGAAAGGTTTTGCTTAATTATTTTTCCTGAACAAAGGTGCTTTCCTGTGCTTCCATGATGAGAAATTTGAGGACTTTATTCAGTGATATCTGAATACACTGAGTAATAAGATATATGTGGTCTCACCGAATGTGGGGGAAACACACTGAATCCACTGCACAGATTAAATTATACCCTCTAAATTATTTATAGACGGGTCAGTCTGAGCTTGTAACCTGCTTAAGAGAAGGCCATTAATTTGAGCCTGTATTTTAACGTGTAACTGTTTTGCCGTCAGCTGAGAGGACACACACGTTGCCACACGTTCCCCTGGCTTAGCTGCTTTTGAATCACTGAAGTAGGGACACTGGGAATTTGGCAGGGTTCAGAGCCACTGGGATGAATGGAGGCAGTTCGTGTCTTTCATAAACTGTTCAACACTCTGTTGCCATCTTAGGCTATCTGGTGGCTAAATGCACGTGGCACTACACCCGTTTGTAATTGGAAGGCTACTTTTAGCAAATACGTAGACCTGAAATGTAGCATTTTTTCACTATGAGCACATCTTAAACCCCTGACACTGAGGAAGGTGCCCACTCGCAAGATAAGGCTTGCTGCTTATCATTGACAAATACGTCACCGGCTCGCCAAATGTGCCAGTGCACATTAAAATGCCTGCCTAAGTACACAGAGACATTTTAATGAGAAAAAATCAAAGCCTCCAGAATTTCAAAAGAAGCTGTATTAATGACAGCCTTAATATGCTGGGAACTGTGGACTGGATGGTGGCAGGTAACGGTGTTCTTATCCCAAAGCAGCATACACTACAACTGGGATGACATACTGCTTTCCTCATCCAGCTATTGCCTCAAATTGCAGCTAATGGGGGAAACGCTGACATGTAACTTTCTGGATGTTGTGTTTACCATACCCACATTTTAAAGTTATGCAGGGTCATTCCTATTATATGTGTAAAGAGAAACCAAGTGATAATACCATTCCAAGGGAACTACATTTTCTTTATTACGGTCATATTTTTACCTTTGACGCCACTTAAATGGCTCCTATAAATGGAGCACTCTAATTCTATTTATCCCCTAATGAAAACACCTACACAATCCCATGCAGGGGCTCAAGGGAGTGTGTGGGTGTATAGGAGAAGTTATCCTCAGACAATTGAACGGTAGAGGAGTAATTTATCTTTTTTTGAACGATAAGTGTCCTCTATGGATTTACTCTCTTTGATTCTGCAGTTTTAAGAGGGTATCTCATTTTTGTTGAACAAAAGCGCAGGTCAGAAAAATGCGAATTACAGGAAATAGGGAAAAATGGGACTATCTTCTGAAAACTGTAAGAGTACTATAAACAAGCTGTTGAAAGGTAATGATAAGGAATTTACATTCAATCAGTTTTGGAAGTAAACAATAATAAACTCATCTGTTAATCTACTGCTGAATGCCAAACCCTTCTGAATACTGTAAAACAGAATTATACAAATAAAAAAACCCCTTTATATAGTCGCTAAGAAGAAAATGAGGTTATCTATTCAAAAGGGGGAGAAAAAATGATTAGAGAGAAAAGTAGTACATGTAAAGGTATGGCTGGCTGTTCATTGAATAAGTTTTAGGACTGAAAAAAGACTGTTCATAAAACCTGGGAAGAGTGAATTAAGATGGATTTCAGTTGAGTGAAGGCAACTGGTTGTAGGCAAGATAAATCACTCCTGGATCTCAGAGTGATTTTGAACACCAGTTTTCCAGCATGATGTAGTCCTAAAATCACTCGCTATTTCTCTTCTGCACCTAATGTTCCTATGTTAGGTCTAAACCCAAGCAGACACCGTGGCACTGGCATCTACGTGTGTGACTTGTTTAACCTTCACTGTGAGATTCAGAAACAGGCACGTAAAGGCACCGCAGCTCTGAAAGGGCTGGTCCCACAAACACATCTCATGCACTTTCAGACTCCACTGAATTCAGTTGTAATTCTCTTCAAAAACGTATCAGGAGGAAGAAATGATTCTCCAGTTTTGCATATCAGCGCAGAAGGGGTTACAGCGTGCGCTCAGGAATTGCTTTCTTCAGCCTGTTTGGGTTCAAACCCTCACCTCCTGTTCCTCATTCCTCCCACTGAAGCCTGGCGACTGCAGGGAGAGATGAAAGATTCCCAGAGTCAACAGGAGAATAAACAAAAACAACCCCCTTTTGCTCAGCCAACACTGAAGCAGGGCTGACATCCCAGGGCGCTCATTCCTGCAGTTTTGGAAAGTTCCTTTCAAGCTCTCTCATTTCTTACAAGGGTGTAATCCTGCATTCCTGCCTGAGATGAAACTTCTGTCTTCCTCAAATATTCCCCTGGAGTTCTGTTTTAATAAAACTGCGGTGGCACTACCTGAAGTGGAAGAAGTTGTACTGCATACAGAAAAGGTTATATATATATTAAAAAATATGATGCCCTTTATGATGATGTTCATGGAGCTCAGGAGGGAGTAAGTAGTTCCCATCTCAGTTTGTCAGACTTTATGAGCAATAGATTTGTCTGCTCGAATAGAGAGAATAATAAAAACAAGATCAGGCCTACACTCTTTAGTCGTACTAGAAAAATACTATAAAACAACCTAAATGAAAAATATCTATAGCTCTGAGTGACACAGTGTTCATGCAATAGCCTTTACATTAATTAGCATCCTTAAATTTCTTACAGAGTGCACTTCATTTTATCTATACCCAGCACTGAGGCTGCCTTTCCAAGACAGGGCGATCCATCTCTGGTTTGTAAGTACAGATTTGTAGCATGCACATGAACAATCGTTGAGATACTTAATGGATTATCACATAAAGTGCATAATAAACGACTGGCCACATGATGCTCACTATTAAAGAGCACAATTTAAATATACGCCAAGAAATGAACTTCAGCCAGTTCTTAAAAAACTTGCTCACACCTAATTTTAGTTGGTAAAGAATAGCTATAGTTTATTTTATCCAAGGAAAATACATGTCATCTGCATTTGCAGGAAATAATAAAACGTAATTACTTTTGCTTGACCTACGGAAAAGTCTGATATGCAAACTACTCTGGGTTTCTGTGGCAAAATGCACCATGCGAGACATAGCTAGCCAAAAATGATAACAATTTAAAAGGGATATAACAGCATCCACATGAGTTAACCTTTAATGTTACTGAAAATGAAACAGTATGCAATATGAATAATTATTCAATATATTCATGGTAATTAGGAAGCTGAGTAACTACTCACACTGTCTCATTGGACTGTTGCAGGGAAAAAAAAATCGAGTAAGCACAGCAATATTAAATGTCTACATTATATAAACATACTCATTTTGCACACAGATTTTATAGCAGAAAAAGTAAAAAGGGACCTTGATAATCTTTGATGTACCTGAGAGGGCAAATAAAAAATTATCCTAAACTGCACAGAGTTTTCTGAAAGTAAAAGAAGAGCAGGAGAGAACAAGGGAAATGGATTACTGTTTGGGTTAGGGACGTTAGAATAGAAACAATATTGTAAGACACAAAGCATCAAAAGCTTTCTCTGACAAAGTCAATATGAATTTTTATAAAATGATTTTCATTTAATCAGCATAATCTTTCTTACAATTAGTAATTCCATATGGAAAGTCAGCAATAAAGTCCTTTCATAGAGAGTAAATTTTTAAAGATTTACTGGTCATTTAACTTGTATAAAACAAATCCTGCCTTTCGTAGTTTAAAGCAGGCTGTATCGTCCTACGTGCACACCTCTCTGAGTTCGCCAAAGTGCTCCTTCGTGTCTGGTTTAAGGCAATCCAACTCTTCTCACCTAAATGCGAGTAACCCTAGCACATAGCAACATTTTTATTTTACATGAAAAAATCGTATATCACCATGTGACAGACAGTACCTGGCGTTTTACTGTTCTTCCTAATCCTGCTATGTTTCTGGAAGAAGGGAGCTCCCGGGTGTGCTCGGGGAATCGAGGCAGAGGCAGGTGCGGCAGGCACGGATGGGGCTCTGGGCACAGGGCTGCCGGTCGGCGGGGCGTGCGGGCGGGCTGCGGCAGGCACTTCCAGCCCTAAATTTTATTCTAAGAAACCTGGGCTTTTTTTACTTGCCCAATTTTAACAGCCTTTGGGTATCTAGGTGCTCCCTACATGAGAAATTCTAGGCAGATTGACCTCAAAACCATAGTTTTCTGTCCTAATCAGTTCATCTGCTCTTATCCTATGGTAATAATGTACATAAAATTCTTTCTCTCACATCTGTACATACATGTGTGTGTGTAAAAGAGGACAAGAAAGAACATTGATATATGATGTATTTTCAGATCGCGTGCATTTT
Source organism: Mycteria americana (assembly GCF_035582795.1). Lineage (NCBI taxonomy): Eukaryota > Metazoa > Chordata > Aves > Ciconiiformes > Ciconiidae > Mycteria > Mycteria americana. The sequence goes on along the minus strand of NC_134366.1, from coordinate 42,931,420 downwards.
ATGCAGTAGTAAAACGTGTGTGATACGGCAGAATGACGTAGTTTCTGAAACATCCAATAGACAACACAAGTCCTCTTTTGAAAACATATTTGACAAGCAGCATGCAAACCACTGCTGTGAGGCAGAAGATATTCCCCATAAGATGCCTCTACGGGCCCTTTTGGGGAGCTTAGTGTATGGGGTATTTACAGAAAATGGGAAGAAATGATGAGCCACCTAAGTTTTGGGGAGGTAAAACAGGAAGAGTTTAGTTGGATAGGGACATTTTCATTAAGACTAAATAAATCAATACAAACTACCGATATAAATTAGTATATTAAAAACGGAGTGAAAAAGAAGGCTATTCATTACAAGAAATGGCAATTCAATTTGGCAATTACTAGGAGAATTATCAGATAACTGAATTCAAAGGAAATCTCTGAGATTTACATGGTATTGCCCTATCAAAAGTGACTTTTGCATTTATTCGCAATAAAATGTAGTTATTGATCCTTTCCTCAGCCTGACATATTTCTGCTTGCATCTCTGTCCTCCACTTTACGTCTCTGCAAGTCTGTCATTCTGAGAGGCATTCAAGTTTCTTAAGGAGCCACCTGTCCCGAGCCCTGTACCGCTGCACGCTGCCCTATAGGTTCAGCGTTACCTGAAGATACGGGACCTATGGAACGAAGGGAGTTTCACCGCAGGTGGTGCAAGCGTGGGAACTGCACGCTGCAGTTCGCATGCCTGGAAAGAGCCGCTCCGAGAAGAGCAGGACTCGGGCTGATCCTGCTAGCTCTGACAGCGGTCTGCTGGTGGTAGGTTGTCCATTTCTTCTCAAAGACTCCCGTGCATCTGATTTCTGCCTGCAGCCACCCAAAGCCTTCGCTCGTTGGGAAAGCCTGCCAACTCCATTTATTGTCATGGATGAAGGATCCACGGGCTGCTCTCGGCAAGGAGACGTAAATAGCAAGGCCGGGCGAAGAACAAGGGAGCGTGGAGGCACAGCGAAGGGGTAGGGGGAGGCAGCGGTGTGGGAATGCGCCAGGCGAGGGACCACCAGACGATCAGGAGGAGGAGGATGAGGAGGGCAGGAGGCAGCTGAGGAAAGCTGTGAGCAGCACAGCACGGCACTGAGAGCTAATGTGATGTGACAGAGGCTATGAGAGAAGTATGACGAGGCAAATGAACGTAAGGGATAACAGTGACAGGAGACCATCGCATTTGAAGGCTGATCATACGATGGCAATATCTGGGGGGGGGGGGCGGCAAGAGAAGGTAGGTTGAAGCCCTGCCTGCACCAGGCTTGCAGAGACGGTAAATAGCCATGATCAAATAGGCTGTACTTAAGGTCATTCCGAGTTTGAGAGCTTCAAAAGTAAATTGTGTTAATAGCGATATAGGCAAGTTAAAGTGTGGGCCTGCCTTGTAAGGTTCATTTTAACAATCGAGGTTAGAAATACCAAGGAATGCTTATTTTTTCTCATCTACTCTTGTAAGCACTGTTTTTCTATTACACTGCAGATAAAAGTGTCCTTAACAGCCAATCACATATATTTCATATAAGTATGAAACAGTAGAGTAGAAGCCAAGAATAAAAAGAACTGCCCCTTGTACATGAGGCTGAATTTATGAAATAGGTAGAAAATTTGTACCACTGGAGAAGGATTCCACATAATGATATTTAGTGCATAGAGATTAGCATTATATGACAATTACATACAAAAAATTGAAGAGATGCTTAATATTGCCACTAAGACCAGATTCTATAGACACTGTGCATTATATTTACCAAGGAAAAAGACCCTCCTTGCAGTCGAGCAGTTGATTTAAAACAGCTAAGCTTTCAAATGCTCAGAACAATTTCTTGGTCAGTCAATAGACATATGAGATTTACAAGGAGGAAATGGAGTTTTCTGTTATTTTAATTTTGATTTAGATGTGATTTAGCATATTGCAGCTTTCAAGTACTGCGAACCATTTTTCAGTCAGCTGAGATTAAAGTCCCTAGCAAGATTAATTGTAGAGTTGGGATTAAGAGATTTTATAAATCACTCAAATTCAAAAATAAAGCTAGCAGAATACTAGGATAATGATAGATATATCCATATTGTATCAGCTACAGTTAAATTGAATTGACACTGTAATAGACTGAACGCAGTCAAATATGAGAGTAGAAGTTATTAATAAAGATTATTCTTGATGAAAATGCAGACACCACTGCAGTGACAATTCCTGGGGGGAGAGTTCTCTTGAAGAGCGTTCATTTTTCTACAACCACCTGTATGAAAGACCCTGGTATGGCTTCCTGATTTGTCAAGGCTTCCTGCTCCAGAGGGACGGTACGCAGGATAATGAAATTACCGCCCTTCCTTCAATAACTATAGTGTACATAAAGATGCAGTGTTAATTTGCCATGATGGCTAAACTTTAGAGGATCTCGGATCAAAAAAGTTGGCATACTTGGGGAATTCACTGATTTCTTATGTGGACCAAGGACAGAAATTGAGCTGAAATTCCTCCTCTCAGATCAGGCTGACTGAAAGATATGATACCTCCTATTCATGTACACGTATATATATATATACACACACACATATACCCAAAGATATACGCCCCCCCCGCCAAGAGACATCTATCTATGCGTAGATACATATCCCATTCAATATCCCAAAGAAAGAGACAGAGCAAGAGAGAGAGCTTTCCTGTGTTAAAGCCAAGGGGCGAACTGTCTGAATCCATTAAGGATGAAAGGAAGATAGTTAGCAGGAAAAAGAAATCTCAAAGGTATTGCTAAAAAAGGTTGAGGGGTCATTAAGGCACTGGAGAAATGTAAGGTTATTTCCTTGGCAGGCCATCTAAGTATTTTTATTCATTTCTTTAAGTGGCTGCTTTGAACAGGGCACAGCTTTCTCTGTTCTTCAGCCCACTGCACTACAAGGGCGATGCTGTATTTTGGGGCTGAAGTGAAACCTCACCTTGTGACCAAGACTGAAGCCCCATCAGTATCTGGCCTCTAGTAGAAGGTGAGATCACGTCCACATCTATGCCTCGCTTTGTCTGTTCCATACCTTCTTCCCGCCTGGCATCTCATAAAACCAACGTGATACTTAGCATGCAGCTGAAAAGAGAACGGCGATTCTGCAGGCTGCCCGCTTTCTTGCTGACTCAGCCAACTGGGTGCTCAGCTAATTTCCTCAGTGCTACAGAAGCTTCCTCACAGTGGAGGCGAGGAAATATTTTTAATTGATTAGAGCCTCCCAGAAAGCCAAAGCTAATTTGTCAGTTCTCAGATGAGCTGTTCTAAAAATCGTGTTCTCCGGTTGTAGAGATAAATGGGAGTTAGGCTGGGATGGCCCTCCATCACTCCTGTTCAGGCTGCATCAGTCACACGTAGATAAACTTTTTTGGGGAAGAACAACTCCCTCCTCTGCATGAGCGTGCTGCAGCTGTGAGTGAAGCCAAATGCCATTGATTTAAAAGGAAAGCAGAGCTGAAAGGGTCAGTGACCCCTGGCTCGGAAAATCTGGAGTCCAGTTTCAAGGCATGAGACAAAGCTGAAAGACTGAAATAGACTGACTTCCAAGGGGAAAAAAGCCAGTATCGTGAGAGCAAATCATACTCTGACTTACCACATGGTATATTCTATTTTGGTGAAGAATAACTTCATTTGATATTAAGTGTATGGCTTAACTTTAGAGAGACACCGACAGGTAAGGACAGACAGAAAGAAAACTATGGACCTGTAGGGGAAAGACTGGTTGGTGCAGACTGGAAGGGAAACCTGATGGCAGTGGTGCTTGGCTATACAAAACTAGGAACGTGAACTGGACCACACAGTATAATTAGAGGATGTAAAGAATAGAGATAAAACTTTAAAATCTTAAGAGGACGTGACGTTGAAGGCTACAAAGGTGTAAAAACTGAAGAAATACATAAAAATGGAAGTTTTGGATAGATACCTTTTCTTCATTTAAGCAAAACCTGAATGAATGAGTGATTCAGCTTCTTTTTACGTGCTAAAGACAAGGTGGGAAAGCAGGCTAACTATCTAGATGAACAAATGAAAATTACTTTACACAATTGTTAAAAAACCCCCCAAATATAGGTCAAACAATATGCACATCGTTTCTTCATGTGCAAATGTGCTCTCAGATGTTTAATTTTATTTTAATTAATGTTTTCCAACACGCAGCAGGGTGCCCAATGATCAGAATAGGCACCAACAAGTGTTTATAGAAGCAATTTGAATCCTTTAGAAAATACTGAGAACTTTGTATAATACAAACCAAAATTGTTACACCACAAACATATTTTAATTATAATAACAAAAATAAAAGACATTTATCCAGAATCCACTTTCAAGATATTTTTCTTATTTTAAAAATTATTTTAACCTTCCCAACATCCATGTGCAACATACACATGCATGACAACAGAGTGCACAACATCTCAGAATAGATAAGGAAAACGGATTGTGGAAATCGTTCTGTAGATTTTAATACACTTTGGATTAGGCCCTTTAACAGTAACGATGTTATGTGACATGGGCATTTGCCTTTGGAACCTCAGGCTGGGTCAAGTAATTGCATCTGGGAAATACAGTTTCTGTTTCTTCCCAGGTCTTTTGTGGTCACATTTTTGGAAGATCAATTCTGACAGCACTCATTTAAATGTTTCCTTACTTCACAGTAAAAGAGGGATGAAAATGGCCCACAGAAATCTCAGGAGGAATGTATGAATTCAATCATAGCGAGAAATGTGAATTAGACCGTTTCTGCTATGTACTTCCAGGGACGTAATCTTGCCAACACTCAGGAATACATTTTATGACTTTCTCAGTACATTCCACAGTCTTGTACTTTATCTCTAGATTTTTTAAGATGATAGAACCATAAGGAGTGTGACATATACTACATATACTTTAGCTATACTTAGCAAAAGAATCTAAGATGATCTATTCCCATAACCCAAGGGACCCATGATTTTGAGAGCAGCACCAAATATCACAAATCTTGTGGTGAAGTAGAAGAGATGTCAACACCCAGTGACATAGATAGTGCCGTACTGTGAGGCCATATGTTACGTTCCACGTACTCACTACCTTTCTTTTGCTAGAAATAAGTGTGTGGAGAACATATTTAACAACCATTTCCCAACAATACTGACTGGCAGCAGCTACCTTATGACAAGCAGTCATCTTCCCACGCTGCTTTATTCGAGGGATTTCCCAAACTATTTTACCTATGAATCAGTTTCACAGGGTCTGGAAAATAGGTGTAATGAAATAGCAACAGTTTGAGAGATCCTACAGCAGGACTGAAAATAGGGGTCATTTACAACAGTGGCTGAAGTGAACAGAATAAGAATCCATGTACAAAATATGCTAGCGACATAGGCAGTTATATCCAACATTAGTCCCCTGTGCACATGTACTCATTACTTTCTTAGCGATAACAATTTCCCTCATCATAAATACTGGCCTTTTAGTAATACAATATGGCATCATCAACTCTCTCATCCTTTATCAAGCAGTACATTTTCATATGATTTATAAGCACACACTTCTTACAATGACAACTGGCATCAAGATAAAGGCAGACAAAAAAATCTACTACAAAGCAGGACAAGAACCACCTCTTTGCTTCATATGTCATTAATAAGCAATGCACAGCTGCATTACTCATGTCTCAAAATAACACAGTCGCCAAACACAACTGAGTGGGGATTGATAAAGTCTTTACCTCATGGTGAAACAGCAAGCTGGACCTTCACCTTCTATTTTAAAAGGATGCCTATTGCATATATTGCCTCAAGACTCAACACATTCAACAGAGAGAATGACAAAAAATATCCCTCCAACTTGTCCTTCAGATCTAGGTCTTTACATATTAGGTTTGGATCTCTGAGAGAACTTCAAGCTCTATTTTACACTCAATAAATCCATTTAGTGGATATGCCAATATCCCATAAATAACATAATTTTAATTTGCTGGGGGACTGAATGTAACCCTTGCATTACAGCTACTACAAACAGACTAAGCCCGCAAAGAAGCAAACAAAAGGGGCCTGTTAAGACAGACCTGGTATAGCAAGTAAGAAGTCTGGACTGGCCTGGGCTGGGAGGGAGGCAGGAAGAACAGGGCATCGCCCCAGCTCAGTGTGCCCAAAGCTTTAACTAACTGAAGGACAAGTTATAAAGTTTCAAATTCTTTCTTCACTGTGTAATCACAGTTATCTAAATCAGAAAATGTGCAGTCAGCAAGGTGTACAACCCCTCTAAGACTTGTCAGTGACTTCAAAGCTTCCCTAAACTGGAACACTAAACGTGGGAAACAAAGTTAGACCATCTCTAATACTGCTATACTGACCCATCTTTAGGTCACTGGCTGGGAAAGTCCAATTTACAGAATGACAAGTACTTTGAATTCACATCTCTCATTCTTTTTTAAAACTTTTCCTGATAATATCAATGTTAACTACTATAAACATTACTACTGTGGCATTAAAATTCTGTTTATAAACACTTCTCTTTCAATAGTGTACTCATAGTAATCAAATAGGAATCAGCTACTCCCTCTTTTAATGCAATATCCTTCTATTACAGACCAACGTGGCACACCAACCCTTTCACAAATGTGTCAAAAAGAAGGTAAATATTTTTGCTCCCAATTTTTGCTTCCATAGCTCCTCCGGGGCAGCTGGTCCAGACCCTCACTCTCCACACTGGCAAGGTGAACAATTCACCTCTTTTCACTTTGTTTCATACAAGACAGGCCCATCAATTTATTTGATTCTATTAACAGCCCTGTGGGGTAAATTGCCCCAGTTTCTGTTCCTGTTAGTGAACATGTGTGTTAAGAATGGCACTCAGTCTTCCAGATAAGGTCTTACAAGTGTCTTGTGTATGACACTGGTAATTCCTTATCTCTACAGGCAATGCCAGAGGATGCATCTTAGGAGTGTATTTGCCTTTTTTACAGATGTGTTAGATGGGTGGTTTGTAATAATCCCGTGATCACCCAATAAAGCCCCACTTTGACACCCTCCCTCAGCAATTACTACTACTGGTTATCAATGACACTCTGCACTACCGCATTTCATCCCACTTCTGTTTTTCCAGTCTTCATAATCACTAGATTTTTCCTGTTTGACATTCTGAGCCTCCTCGATCATGGTAGTGATCTGCCACCTTCATGTTATTGGGACAGCTCTATGTTTGTGGTTAGTGTCCTTATTGATAGCATTAGAAAATGAATCCACAAGGAATTCCGTAAATCTCTGTCTTTCACTCCAGTTTCTTGCGTTTGCTGCCGTATTTCCACATTCCTCCAGAAAACTCATGTAAAGCAATTACTTACAACTTCATGAACAAAGTGTACCTTGCATCTGCAGAAGTAATTTATACGGGGTAGTGCAAAAGGTGCATATTTTGGTCAGAGTGCCACAGACCTCTGGTGAATGATAGGTGTCAACAGGAAAGATTAAGTATCTTCAGCTGCTTATAAAGGGTGCAACTCGAATATAAATGCTTTCATATTAGAAACAAATCCAAATGCAACAAATAACTGCTGGAAATTATGCAACCATTTGCTAAATAAATCCATATCCATCCAGCTATAGTGGCAACATGCAGGCAAATTTTAGGCAGTTATTTAAAATCTTTCCATCAAAATACTCAGTTTAAATATCCATTATTGCCCTGAAAGTTTTATGTTTCATCCTACAATGACATACCAACATACATGTTAAAAAATATCACAAGGAGAAGACGCCTATCAGACTTTTAATATCCTCCTACTAACCTTAGGTGGTTTAAAAGGATAGTCCGGTGAAAAGGTAATGTCAAGGAAGAAAACTCCACCTTCATATACAGACCCTGGAGGCCCCAGTATAGTTGACCTCCATTCATAAATGTTGTCTCCTTTGGGTCCAGCACTAAAATAGAAAACAAAAATATAACATAATAACCACATACAATCAAGAATATACTGCATCAGTTATACTCTACTAGTAGTTCTGCTGGTTTTGCAATAACACTACAAGTTTAAATTGTGTATCACATTCATTAAGTTAGTCCTGGATAAAACATGTAACTGGTGTCCTAAGCTCTGTCAGTGAAGTGATATATTCAGCCAGGAAGAAGCATTAAAATCACCTTATAAATTATTCAAATAAGCACAGAAAAATTCCTGACTGACTTATCGCAAATATTTTAGTGGGCAGATGTGAAGTATTTACAGTGCAAGGATACAGAGACTTTGCTGAGATGTCTTGTCACTGTCTTGCCTCACAAGCCATCCTATTTTCACCTGCCTCCTCATCCACCTACCTCACCAGTCAGTAGCTGTGTAATTACACACATTATTATACAGCACAGGCTGTGCTAAAGACTGAGCAGGGTACAAACGACCTCGCAGCTGCACTTTCTAAGTTACTAACCGAAGGTCTCCAGTCAGTAGCACAGAAGGCTGCTTTACTCTGCAATCGTCACCCTATCTTAAAAATATTATAAACAGGAAGCGGGTTAAACTGTTGGATTATGTTAATTCAAAGTCCTCGTTTAAAAACACAGTACTGAAGCAATATTTAAAATGTACAAAACATAATCCTGTATGTGAAACAAGAAAAATCTCTCACCCACACGGTCAATTCCTGAAAAAATAAAACTAAAGTTCTTGGGCACGACTCTTCCAAAAGCCAACACAGCCTCCTTTCATACAACAAAATGCTTGTCCATAGAAATACATATTTTACTCAGGGTGGCCTCTTGAGGAATACGAAGACTTCTTTTGGGTTCACAGCCTGCTGATACCAGTCACTGATACAGGACCTGAATTTTAATTAGGATCATTTGGGATGGTGATTTCTAGATATCTGATTAATATTTTTCAGAGGAAGGCAGTGCTGGTAGGTATTTCAAATAAGTGGCATGGTATTGTCTTAAGGCATTTCTTGTGAAACAATTCTTGTTATGTTTGCAATAAAGATTTCCACAGCGTGCAGGGGTTTGTGAAATAACCCTGTGTGTAGAACAGATGAAAGCTCTTGGCTATGCTCCATGCCTCACAATGTACCCAAGGCATACAATTATTATACGACATCATGTCATGTTCACTGCTCAACTATTCATTTTGTTCCCTGAAAGTTAATAAAACCCTCTTTCACCTGAAATTCCTTGGGCTCCCTTCATTAAAACTTCTGACTGCATGATTCCCTGCATACAACCGCGTGACTTAGTACTGCGCCGTGTACTTCATTAGTCATGGTACCTACATCAATTTTCTATAATAGCTGTTAATGCTTCTTGGATTTCTAAACTCCGTGCTTTCTTAACAAAAATGTGTTACAGAGACTATAACATTGTGGAACATTCATTTTCTATCGGCCATAGTAACAAAACTACCAATTGTTTTAAAGATAAAATCTGGCTTTTTAAGTGTCACAATAGCAGAAGTGTTGCCATCCATATTTCACAGTGTCTATAATACATCAGGTTGCTAGCTGCCAAACAAATTTAATTTACCCAGTTCTCAGTTTGCATTAACCTTTGAATAATAAAGCACAGCTGAGACTGCTGTAAGAAACAAACCAGAGAATGAATAATTAAAAACACCTCCACTGCCTTTAGAAAGACCAATCCCGAGTCAACAGGGAAGGTTTAATTGTGACTGAACTAGGCATTAAGGGGCTAATTGAACTCTTTATAAGCCCAAACGAATGTGGTCCTACATCAGCGCTATGGTATACAAGGTTCACAGAAAGTAAAGCCCTTAAAGAAAAAAATCAGGCAATTAGTTCAAAGAGAAAAGGCAAGAAGCAGGGGCAGTCTAAATCTTACACGAAAAAAAGCCCATAATATGTGAAGGAAATCCTTTCCCATTTTCTGCAGAAAAACGTACTAATACTTGGAGAAGCAATGACTCAGTTGACGCCGGCAGGTTAAAATGGAAGTGATATAAATGTCGATCCCAGAGAAACGGTTGGAAACACCAAGTAACAAAAGCAAGCCCTGCCTTTCTTAGACCTCGTTTAGCCAGGAAGGGATGGCCGGGCCCTTTTTGGGTTTGAGCGAGGCTGACTTTTTTGATCAGAACTCTCTCTGATAGTGGCATTTTCATAACGTATATTATTTTTATTTGTTTTGCCTATTTATTTAATTGCATTAACATTTGAAATGAGCAGTCATTAATTAGAATAGTTGGAAAATGCTCCATCTGCCAGTTGAACTGTTTCGGCACGTCCAGCTACAAGCCCAGCCTGATCGCATTCTGAGGATGCTGATTAACATTAATTGAAGGTTTTCTTTGCAAATGAGAGATGAAGCTTTATTAAGTATTATTATTAATTTGAAGAATAGCTTGAATTGTATGGAGTGTGGGAAGACTGCTGTTATCGACGTTGCCTGTCGGAGTGCTTGCTGGCAGCAAGGCTGTTCAGCCGACGCAAAATACCGATCCACGTGCGCAGGCCACAGCTGGTATTAAGGGCAACAGCACGCACAAGCATAACGTTTTTTCACTTGCACATTAATAATACAAAAAGTTTGACAGGTGTATTATCTTTGTTTTCCCTCTTTCCTAATTGTTAAGCCTTTTATTTATCCACATTATTGGCAACCAGAACAACGACTCATCAGGCTTCACCAGAGAAAATTCCCATATGTGCAAGACCTCAGCCAGAGCCTTATTCTATAAGGTTTATAATGCAAGCGGATTTAATTGCCCTTCTCTCTACATGGATATACGCCCGGCACACTGAAGCCCAAGTGTTTTACATTCAGTATGATTTATATTCCAGCTCTATTAATGTTACTGGCAACCAAACCACAGATCTCAAAGAAAGCAAATCAAACGTCTCAGTGCCTGAAATTCTGTTATCTTTGGCAGGGCGGATTCAGATGTGCACCCGCTCGGCAAAGGGCAGACTAAATCTGTCTTGAACTCAACTGACCCAGGGCCAGAGCGTACGCATGCTGCCTGCTACTATCCCGCTGCTAAATCAGTCAGCTTCAGGGGAGAAATAACAGTGGCTGTGGCAGCTCCAGGTGGAAGCGGCTGAACTATACGGACAAGGCGGTCAGGAGAAGGACAGGTCTGCTGTCAGACCCGCAGCGCAGCCTCCCAGTTTGAGCCCTGATGCTGAAACCCTAGCGAACCTGCAGGATGAGGCGATCGAGCCCAGCGAGAAGCACGCGGTGTGACTCTGGAGCTGGCACTCCCAGCGTTTCCCGCGATTTCTGCCAGGTGGAATTTGTAACGGGACCGAGGAGGTGCAGCTGAGCAGAAAGGCCCTGGAGACCCGACGTTATCGATGGCTTGTCAAGAGCTGGCTCTCTGCTGTCGTTATTCCCCTATAGCTGATGAGACACTGCACAGAATATTGCCTGGTTTACCCACTGGGGAGGCTTTGCTCACTGGAAGAGCTGGGCTGGGTGGACATGGAGCCAACCTTCTTCCTCTTCCAGAATGACATCAGTATGGGTGGATGAAATTCAGGACAAAAAAGTCAAAACATGTAAAATGGTCTCCTTTGTACTGCACTCTCCTTTGCCTCTCCCTACGTATTTTAGTTCTGCCACTGCTTCCCACATACATACTTGCGGGTGAAATGTATGCACATCAGTTACAGTTAGTAGCAAAATACTTTAAATGCTACTGTAACTGAATTAATTTTGCTTTAAATATGCTTAGTGCACTGAGTATTTTCTCTTCCCTCAACATGTTTTAGGCAGACAGTCACTTGAAAGTAGTGCTGCTAAAAACTGCTTGTCCAGTACAATCCATTATAAACACCAAGCTTTCCTGCGTTTAGAATATCCTGAAATAGTAAATTTAAAATTATGTATTAGGAGACTTGTATGAAAACAACAGCACCTATAAGACATACCAGATTAAAACCTATCTGGAGAAGCTATGAAAGTACAGTTGATTTTTAGTTTTATTGGAGCTGTGATTTGTATACAAATTTACTCAATTTCCAGAGAATAACTCAAAAAAGTAAAAATACAGAAATTCAAAGAAATAACAGTATCCCACGTGTTTATCAAATAGTCGTATAGAATAAATTAGTCAAAATGATATTATTATTTTCTAATCTAACTTATGTTTCTTGATGAGGGATCCCCTGCTTCCCCAGTGTCTATAACTGGAGGTAGCATAACCTTATACTGTAGAAAATTAGGACTAGTTCAAAGTCTTCCCTTCCATTCTTGGTCTCTGAATCTTGCTGGTATCCACTTTTAAAGTGTAACTGTACTCTTTAACACATGGGAAAGGCAAGCCTATAGCACAAAAGTAAGAAAAGGAATTGTAACTTAAATTGCCTTCTAGTTCCGACACGCTAACAGTGTGTGGGGGGAAGTGATCAGGCCAAATAAAACAGGAAAGTGAGATGGCTGGAGGCCTTCCCTTTCCTCAGGACTCAGAAAGAAATGGGAAGATTCTTCTGGACTAGGTGAGTTTAAGTTCATTTTTATCCTCATCCTTTATAACAGGGTAGAATAAAGGAGAACCAGGATATACTAATTTTGTCCATGAACTCACTTTCCATGGCATTGTCTATGGCAATTAATTCTTATCACTGCCTTATCTAACCCGAATTGCCTTAGCACACAGAAACACACATCAGAACTGGGGTTCCCCTGCACTAGGTGCAGTCCATGGAAGATGCAGACCCTCTCAACTATCGTTGGTAACATATGACAGCAGAAAGAAGAAGGATACACCCAAGTCTCTTCCTCTTCCTTTTCTTTTATTACATGGAGCCTTGACTTTACTATTTAAGAGATTTCCCTCTGAGGAGCGAAGCTCACCACAGAATTATCTCCATTTATAAGACATACAACACTTTTTCTTGCAATCCTGTTTCTTGCACATCTAGCAGTTATGCTGGAGCAGATCCTGCCTCTAGCTGCCCTCCGTGAATGCTTCTGGGAAGCCAGTTGCCCAGAGGGCAAAGTGGATACAAAAGTACTGGAAGACTGGCAAAATAATTTAAGAGCACAGCTGGTGAGGGAAGAGGATGGATGCAACAAAACAGAAGACTGCAGATTCAGCTTTCAATGAGATACGTCTCTTGAGAAGCTCACACGAAGCCTCATTAAAATAAACCCAGTGCATACCTCTGCTCTCTCTTTTGAACATGGTGCCAATATTGAAAGTGGTCCTATGTGAAAGCGTTGCTTTGGTCTGTACCCAGCTTGGGGCCGTCCCCGTGCCTGGGGACAGCCACGAGACCAGCAGTGGGGCTGTGCTGGCAAAGCGGTTGCTGGAATCTCAATATGGGAAGACGCAAGTCAACAGGAGCTATGCTGACGCTAACCTCACCAGGTGACTCAGACCCACCTGTGCACCCAGCCCAGCCCTGTTCAACAAAATGCAAAATAGTGCCATTGAGGAGCACGAGCATCACAGCCCCGTGAGCCACCATGGTTCTCAGCCCTGCCTTCCCCATGCTGGGAGTCTTTGGCTTTGGAACGGATACAGACAGTGCCAGCAGCACCAATTATCTGTTGAATTTCTGCTGCTCTTCTCCCAGTTCTCTCTCCTCTCCATTCTGGAAGCCCACCTGATCCACCACCTCTCAAGCCTTCACTCTTTCTCTTCCCTTGTTACTGACAAAGTAACAGTAGAAGAAGAACCTGGGGTTCTTCGCAGAACCTGTATTTTCTTCTTCGTAGAACCTGTAATTTCTATTTTCTGCTTGAGGGTGGTGTCTCCCCCACTCCCTCTCTGTATGGTGATAATTCATTGCTCCTTCATCATGGTGGATCCTTCCTCCCTTCAGGTACATGCAGATCCCCCTCCCCCTAACATCCCCTTTCTTTTTCTCTCATCAACAGCCATCAACACATCCTGCTATTTTTCATCTTTCTCCAGAAAGGAGGAGGGGGCGGAAAACGGTGCAGGGGGATTTTATTACAGTACAGCAGTTACTCATTTTGTTTCTCTCCTTCCCTGTTGCCCTTCTTCTGAGATGTAGGAAATGAAGAGCAAGCAGAGCGGGTGCTGCAGCAACAGTGGCGTAGGGAAGGGAGTCACAGCTGCCTACCCAGATGCTACAGTGATATCAGTAGGTACTTTTATAAATGTATGTAATAAACAGTTGCCACAGCAGCCAAAGGAATACATTTCTACAAAGCAAAACCAAAGAGATAGCAGTGAGCACTGAGACTGCCTGTGGCAATGGGCACAGTTGTATAGTTAAGAACACCTCTGCTATGAATAAAATTAGCAGGCTAGTCTCCAAGCAGTAAAATCAAAGAACAATTAAAGAAATAAACCCCTTCAGAATTAGAGCTAAGTGTTTAGTTCGGCTATAATATTAATGACTTAAAGTCTCATCAAGAAATAAACCCTCCCCAAATTTGTACCTTTGGAATGTATAACCTTTTCTTAATTTCTTTTTTCCTGAAAATCTGCTGAAAACTCCTAAAACCTTCTTTCCTTTTTTTTTTTTTTAATTTATCCTCATCTCAATTCCTTTCATCTAGATTGTGAAAAAAGTGCCATTATCAAAATACTGGAAGATGCTCATGGTTCTTACTAGTTATTATCTAGGCCAAAGCTAGAAATTTTTCAGCATTAAATTTGAGGGCCAAGAGATCTGAATTACTCTAAGAAAATTAACAATATGTATACATTTTTAAAGAGTTGTTAGTTTTACTTTAACTAGACACTATACGTAGTGAAAAAGCTTGGCTTTCCATGATCTAACACTCAAATTTGGGTCTATGCTAGATCCAGTGTTTTTGGTCACCCTGCAATATTACTGGGAATTTATGTCTTATGTATGTTGGAATATGAACATAATTAGATGAGGTAAGCACAATTTTTGGGTAGGTATCTTTCATTAGACTTAATTATTCATAATGGAAACCAAGAGTGAAGTGACTGGGCTACTTGTCACTCAGAAAGGCTTTGGCAGAAAGAGAAACTTCAGACAAATCCCTTACACCACTTAGTTTCCATTACAACGAGAGAACTCAGCCGAAAAATGTGGATCAGACTTCCAGTTCTTCCAGTTTTCTGATTGAGACCATCTTTCCATAAGAAACTTAAAAAAAAAAAAAAAAGTACTTTTAGGCAAGCAGTAAGAGAAGGAGGATATTAAGACATTTTTCTAACTCATGCTACAATTCCTTCAAAGTGGTTATATCCTGCTTTTATCAAGTGCTTTTTATTGAAGCCACTTACCATTTTCATCTACACTTTGGAACCAGTACGTTTGCGGTAAATGTGACTGGAAGGATATCTAGGGAAACTGATCCCAATGAGCTGTCAAAGGAGCAGTCATGTATTACAGGATAACACTAGATACTGCTTCGTATGCTTATCGAGAGCACTTGAATTCAGTACGGTACGGCATTTTTTCATTGTCAGTCTTCTCTAGTTTTAGCAAGGTGTTTCTATTTACCCATTTATCACCCACAGCGATACGCAGTTTAACTCTGGGCCTTCCTGCCACTTTTTTTCTTGCAACAAACCCACAGCACACCAGGTCAGTGTGCGAAAGGTCTGTATGAGCCAAATCCTTTTTTTCTTGTGATTAACTTTCTCTGCCCTCCTGTCACTGGAGCCATTGAAAATTATTGGCCGAAGGTGCTGAAGCTGTGTTGTGTTTAAAATTAGTAAGTTTTGGCCACGGTAAAAATAACAAATAGATTAAAACTAAAGCGAATACCACTTAGCTGATTTTATTATTCACTTCTAAATAATACCACTAAAAATTATTAAAAGTATCCTAGCGCTTTAGCAGACTGGTATTATTCAAAGAGTACTCTGATGCTTTTATTCTCTGAAGTCCTGTCTGCAGAGCCTTCCTGAGATAGAAACCATCACGAAGAGAACTGCTTCTTAATGCACAAAACAGTTATTTATATTATAGTATCTACGGCAATTTATTCATTGCAAACACCATTACACAGTGTATGATCACAGCATGCTGAGTATTCACAATGAGATTTTAAAAATGGCAATTTTGTTAAGTATTCTCCACTTTGTTCAGCTGAACAAAATTACATAAAACCCTTCACAGAAGGCTTTCCTTGTTCAGTGCCGGAAACAATCATTTGCTTCCCATTACACATCTATGGGCTCGTTTCCCTTTTGCCACATCTTTTGTTTCTTTTTCTTTTAAAGTAATACCATTAACTGTAGTTCCAGCTCTTTTATACCACCAGAAATGGACTGTATATTTTAAATAAGATAAAATATCATCCTGATGTGCCTCTATGGTAAATTATATCAAGCATGATTTGTAGCTATATTTTAGCAAAAAGAGGAAAAATACAAGTAACTAGGAATGAAAAACATGAGAAGTATATGAATAGACATTCCTGGGACCTTCTAATATGACCTCCAACCTTGCAACTTGCCAGGTGATATTATTTCCATGTTACTCCCAATTTGCTTTTCCTTGAGTTTTTTTCTTTCCCAGGATTACCATTTATTTTTCAAAATGTAACTGCTTTTTAATTTCACAACATTTCCCCTTACCCACAACAGCTGTAATTTACCATTCTATCTTTTCTAAGTTAAACAGAAAACATGACACACACCAATGGGGTGGCACTGGCAGGCACTATATTTCTAAATTCTACATCTAATTTAAAAGGATGAGGTGACTGAGTGCAGACAGATAGCACAGAAACCCCATAGCAGCTGGAAGATTTAAGAGGTGTAGTAGGGAAGAAAGCATTCTTTAAAACAGCATTGACTTTTTAGTTTCTCTGGAAACCTTAGAGGCAACACAGGACAGAGAGGTAGACAGGGCTAAAGCAGACCAGCTCAAACAGACTAGAAAGACTTGTCATGAATGGGTGCAATATACTGGAAGCTTTGGATTTGAAACCCATTTGATATATTGATTTGATCACTTATAAAAAAATGATTCCAAACTGCTGCTCTTCATCAGAAATGATGAAAAATTAAAAAAAAAAAAAAAAAAAAAATTCGCAACATATTAGCAATGAACAGATCAGCTGAACTTCAGCTAATGTCTCCTTCACTTTCTGATGATGGACTGATGATTTCACTAAGAATTTTTTTTGTCTTATCCAAAAAAGATCTCTACAGTATCCTACTTTAAGAAATATTAGTGTGAAGATATTCTGCAGTAGTCAGCCATTTCAGTAATTGAGAACAATTTATACAGGATTACTTCTAATATATGTACACTCACATTTTCTGATGATTATGAATACTGTAAGCAAGGCAGTAATATTTTTCAATGAGTGTATATTCTCTGTTCCTCAGAAAGCTGGTTCTGTATAACCACTAGTCATCGCATCTTTCCCCTACTTGGAAATGATTTATCAAACTGCCTATAAAGAGGTTTGATTTGCTCAAGACTGTCATCTTTAATAATCCTGTCTACAGGCAGTTGTCTAAATAGCAAAGTGGAAATTTTGAAACCTTATGCAACAAGAATACTTTTGTAGCTTTTTTCCTGAAGTGGCCTGATTCTGAGATTTCCTTTTGTGATGTTTTAAAGACTTTAGTTTCTTTATATAAGCTGCTTGCAAACTCTCCCAAAATATTAATGAGGGAAAGCAATGAGAAGAAGAATTAAAGAAGTTACTATTTACAGAGCGAGAGTTCTCAAACATAAAATACAGCTGTGTAACCAAGAAGTCTGCTCTTCTGTCCATCCTGTAAACAGAGGAACAGGCTTGAATACAGACTCCCCTCATTTCAGTGAGAGATTCACACGTGCTTCCACGTGAAATGCTTGCTTACACAAGGAAACAACTCTATATTATGGCATAGATTAACTAACATGATGTTAAACACATTATAAAACAAGTCATTTCCTCCTGAGTAAACAAGCCTATAAAGCCAACAGGCACAGAAAAAGGAAATTTGATTCTGAAATCCATATACTTCAAAAGCAGATTCCTTTTATTTAGTCAATTTAGTTAAGAGGCTGTCTTATTTCTCCAGATCTCTAGTAAACAGACGAAAACACACTTGGAAATTGCTGGCGAACAGACACATTTTCACAACATTTGTTCTTCATTTAAAATTATTCTCTTACTTCAAACATGGAGACCAGCCATAGGTCCAAGGTGAAAGAAACCTTAACATGTCTCAACTTTGGATTGAGACTGATTGCCCCCACTGCAGGCCACATTCTGCCTTATCAAAAGAAAATACCATTTATAGGCAATTTTCTTTGCAGTGTCTGTGAGCATTGAGCAATTTACACCACTTGACTGACGAGTCGAAATAAACGGGGGTCTGGCAGATTCTTGGGGAGTGTTTACATGAGACTGGGACCCAGTAATGTGGCTTCTTCTACTTCAGTAAAATATTGTTAAGACTTTTTAACGTACTCCTCTGGGGTGGAGGACTTCTCAGGATCCACGACAGGATAAACAGAAAATAAAATATACAGAAATTTCTCATTTTTCTATCAGGATAATTTTCTCCCAAGATCTTTTGGGCGTGTCTCTGGGGCTGAGATTAGGAAGGGGCTTACATAGGACTGAGCTTTCTGTTCTGAGGTTGCTGGAAATTGTCTCAAAGTCAGACCTGGAGTTACCAACTGAACTTGCTAAAACAGTTCCAGAAACTGGTTATGCCACAGACTTCACTATAAGAACAGGGTCATTCCAATGTGTTTTTCCGTAAAGGTGAGCTTATTTGGGACAACTGAGGCTACATTCTTTTCAGTACACAGACCTCCGCTGTGCTCCCAGGATCAGGACTTCTGATTAGAAAACCCTTCCCTCAAATGTCTTAGTTTCATCTCTTGCTTTATTCAAAAGCATCAGGATGGAAAGATGGAAAGTAGTCCTGGAAAGGATGATGGCAAAATCGGTTCAAGAAAAGAAGGGTGCTCGCTTGTCATTTGAAAGCCATAATGAAAGCGTATGGCTGGGAGGAGAAGTCCTCAGCCTGCGTTCTCAGGATGGGAAGGCAAACAACCGGTGTGCAGGAACCTGCTTGTGAAAGCAGTCTTCACCTTAGAGCTGGAGTTGGGGAACTCAGATCTCCACAAAATCCCTCTCAAGGTTTCAAGCAATACTTCCACTGCTGTAAGCCTCACACGTGATCTACTCTAGAAATGATGCCTTGTCTAATGAAGAATCAACATTCTAATTAGTAAGGGATTCTAATCTGTAAGTCATAATCAATGACTCTGTCATGGAAGAATTAAACTTCATGTATATAAGACCTGTTTTTTTTATAACCACAGCGTATGTTCCCTACATCAAGATATAATACCAACAACAGTTGAAATTGCCATTATAATTTCCTTGGCAAACAACAACTTGGAATCCTTACTCACACAGATGTTTTTTGCACGGTAAAAATTACATTTGTGTTATTTTCTTTCCCGTTTTCAGTTCCAGCTCATCTCCCTGGTTCAGCTGCCGGTGATACCTTCTCTCATCGTTGTTCATTCACTCGTGATATGACTGGTTGTGTGCATTAAGTGACAAACGACCAGTCTTTGAGTCAGAGCTACCACCACGAGGAGAACCACAGAACCCTACACTAGTCATGCTGAAATTCACAACGCAAAAATAACATGTAGCTTAACCTGTGAACACTAGAGTTATATTACTTCTCTTTATCATACGTTACTGCTTATCTTTATTATCCTAATCACGCTTGTTTAAGTCTTGTGTATTCAAAGCAAACAGCTGGAGCAAATGGCTATGAGCTACAGAAATGTTCATCTTGTGGTCTCTGGTTCAGTGCTAGCCTAGATGGCTTCTGTCCAAATTGTTTGTACTTGGAGGCTCTTTGGTGGTCTGCATCTAATGAATAGGTTTTTTACAAATCCATTTCTTAGCGGACAAATGTCCCAAGTCATAAGAATATCACTGCTGATTGCAGCCTCGCTGGCAACTCTGACTGGATGGAGGAGGAAATACTTTTTGGCTGCATGTGCTAGCTCTTGGTTGAGGCCCTGAGAATGCTGTGGGAACACATGCCAGGCAGCTGCCTGTCTTTGCCAGTTATTCACAGGTTAATGAGGAATGTATCTGTACTAATGGCTGTAACGATCAGTTAGGCACTCTTCACACACACCATATTCGGTGTAATAGTTTTAACAGAAAAATGTCCTGCTTTTCTTCTAACACAGAGGGAAGGCATGGTGGAGCTATTTCAAGCCATATTACTGTTTAAATAACTTGAATAGGATCGAAATCAGCAATGGCTCACCTGTACGGCTTGTGATAATTCAGCAGAAATCTAGCCATCTGAGAAAGATGTAAATATACCACTTTATATATTAAGAGGAAAAAGCGTTCCTCTGTCAGATCATATTGAATCACAACAGTGTGCATATGTATTCTTGCCACAGTTTCTGCACTTTTACTGGTTTTGATGCCTTCAAAATAATCTCTTTTAAAATTAATGTACTTGCCAATTGTATATTCTGGAAGGGAGAGCAGCTGTTTCCTCACAACTGTACGCATAGCCTTTTGAAGAAAATTTTGTTTATTAATAGTAATCTGTTTTTCATAGCTTCGCAATTTCTTAGATAATAGGGTAAAACACAATTTTCCTTTCATGTTCTCTGCATATTGAAGAGACAGATGCAATTGCAAGAGACTACTTATGCTGAGGGCAAAACTTAGTACTGCTTAATGTGACTTAATGACTAAAAAATGTGTATCATTTATAGATGACATCTACTACTCAGCTAAGATATTATTATGGTCAATGAGTACTCTTCCCTGCCAGTTAGTAAAAGGATTTGGAATTAAATCTGTTTTTATTTTACTTGTTCAAGTAGACCCACTGAAAAGAACTGAGCTAACCACATAAGTAACACAAATGGGATTTAGTCTTTGCTCCTAATCTTTATCTAGATGGAAGCTCACATATAACAATATATATATTAACTTGAAACAGAACTGGGAGAAAGAGGGGAAAAAACCCCAGGACTGAAGAAAGGCTATTTTACAGCTACATAGACATGTAAACACCTCCAGGAACTTTGCTTAATAAGGCCAGCTACTTTCAGCTATCACTCCACGGCCCGTGACAATCTTTGCATGAAAGCATTTCTTTCTCCCCCAGGCAACACTATCAAGTTAATGCAGTTCCCTCGAAATACATAAATGCTGTACTTAAAGCTAAATGTATAGGATACGGAGGACTGGAGCTGCACTCTGGAGAGCACCCCCCTCACCCACCCGAAGGCACTCAGGCACGCCAACAAACGTCCCTATGAAATGCGGCAAATATGACAGGGAAAATGTCAGAATACAGAAATTTCCTGTAGATTTTAACTCGTGTCAAGAGACACTCTTGTGTAATAGACATACCACAGGGTCCACAACTGATCTTGAACCACCTCAAGACACGATGTACACAATGAAGTACTCAACTCAGCAGTATTTAATACATGAGCACTCTTTCCCTTATGGGATACATTATTTAGCTTTTCCTAAAGATACCAAAGTGATTTACCTGTTTCTTTACCAAACTAGGTGTATTTAACCCCAACCCAGAGAAGCTGGGAGTGACAGTCAACTTTCCTGGGAAGCGAAGGCTCAATCCTGTGCACCAAGGCGTTGATGCGGTGTTCAGCGATGCCAGTGATAAAATTCCCACTGCCTTCAATACATTGAAATGCACCAAAAAGAGCATTTACGAGCCACTTGTAAGCACATAAAATGTGCACGCAGTTGTGCTTGCAATTTGAAAATCTCCTATTTTTAGTGAGTCTTGTTAAAAAAAAAAAGTCTTGCGTGTGCAATTGTACATTCAAATTTATGTTGACCTACTTTAAATTGTTTTCAGTTTATCATGTTAGGAAACATATTCTAAAACTGTATCCTCAGATGATCAAAAAAACCCGACCCCAAACCTTCAAAATCAAAAAGCAGCAGATGGTGGTCTGGTTCCCGCAACCACCAAGCTTTGATCAAGGTTTTTCAGTTACAGCAATATTTTAGAATCACGCAAAAATATGAACCAAACTTGTTGGTTGACTTCCATTCCTATCACTTCTGCAAGGGTCTGAGATTGTGCAGAACAATTTAAATACAATTCTCTGAAATTCAGAAGTGAAATGTCATTTCACATGTGAAATAAGAGAGCACAGTAATTTGGGAAGTCTAACTTGTTTGACAAAACTAGATCTATTACATTTTTGGCATACATTCCTTCATAAGCTAATATTCTATATTTAAAGAATATTTCTATTTCAATTGGCATTTTTACACTTATTTTCAAGTAATTTTATCAGTAATAGGGATTATGGTTGGGTTCAGGACTCAAATCTTACTACAATTTAAAAAAACTGGAACACTTTTACCTGAGTATTTTCTCTGCAGAGGTAAAAGGTAAAATTGAGTAGCACTAGACATGAGAAAATGAATTAGTAAAC
Source organism: Mycteria americana (assembly GCF_035582795.1). Classification (NCBI taxonomy): domain Eukaryota; kingdom Metazoa; phylum Chordata; class Aves; order Ciconiiformes; family Ciconiidae; genus Mycteria; species Mycteria americana. Next base: position 42,909,082 of record NC_134366.1, on the reverse strand, counting down.
TGAAAGAAAGATAATCAGTCTGGCTTCAAGGTTAACTTTCTGTTATTTATTGTAGGTTTTTTTGTTTGTTTGTTTGTTTTTTTACTTCTAACGGTATGGCAATCCAGTGCTCTGGCTTGCTGCGCTACCACACCAGAAACTACACAAATAGAAACAACACCTAAAAATCCCACCCTCTTTCAGAACCCCACCCCTGCTCCGCAGTCACTCCCTCCTAAAAAATGCAGAGCAAAGAAATACCCCTTTCTGTTGAAAATCAGGAACCTGAGGTCCTGGCAAACTTGACAGGTAAAGTAAATCTATCTTCCTCCAAAACATGAATGTGTGAATAAGAGGTGTTCACAAATGTGAGCGGCCAGCTGCCTCCTTGGATGTGACTGTAAATACTGCATTTAAATACAGAATCATAATATTTACAAATAGAAATTACACACAGTGTGTCTTTCAAAATCTGCCTGCCATTGTCCAGAGGTTTTTTGTGGTAAACAAACCAGCGTAAACAGTGGGAAGTAAAAGTGGTTTAAAAATAATTTTATTTTTTTGCAAATGAAGCAGTATTAGCAACACCAACAGCTACCACTCTTGTATTGACATTGCTATCTTATTTTATTCCTCTTACTTTAACGTCATAAAACCGATAAATATATTTTACTTCACAAATTGAGGAATGCCTGCAAAAAGCAACTTTTTCTCACTTTGCAAGCTTTGGAGAATTTATCTAAAGTATTGTAACACTCAGAAGCCCATACATCTTATTGTATAAATAATTTTGTGTCTGAACTTTCGTGTATTTCCAAAAAATGACAGGAGAGATTTAGTGCAAGTTAGATGGCACTGCCACAAATACAATTTCAATTTATGGTTATCAATTTAGGCAAATTAGGATTTCCCAACAATGTTAATCAAAAGTTTTGTATTGACATATCTCTTGTCCAAAAAATCAGATACTTTTTTCATTCCTTTTCATCTGCTTCCCTATAATAGCCACAAGTATTTTTCATTTGTGGGCTATAAAACATTACAGTTATTCATTACATATGGCATTGGCATACTTGTTATAGCTACCTAGTGTACATTTCAATACCAAAATACATTTCGCAGTTCAATACACTACTAATGAATCAAATAAAATTCAAGTGGTTTGGGGCTTCAACTGACACTTTAACTTATTACCCCCATAATCACATCATGAGCAGAAGTGGCCTTGTAACTCTTACTCCATGTTCAGGTGGTTGTAGTGAAACTCACCAGAATATTCTTGTTCTGTGGTTTATAATTACTTCCAAATCTCAGAACATGTATTTACTTGCCCATTGATATTATTTTTTAAGGGGGTTTCTGTTATGCTAGCCACCACAGATGCCCAAAAATAAACATCCGAAAAATGCATATCCAGATACACATCCAAAATTTTTTTTTTAGCATTTTAAACAAAAGACTTTGCTTCCTTAAAACACTTCACACCAGACCTCCTCAGCAGAGACTGACCCAGGACCAGAAACTCCTGACTGGGGAGTGGGGGTGGGCAGCCCTTCCCTTGACAAATAGATTTTCAAACCCTTTGACGACCCATGCTTAAGACGTTCTTCATTCATTCAATAACATTACTTATACAGGCACGCGGAAGAGAAAAGAGAAAGGTTCGGAGCAATGCGCAGTCCTTTGCTGTGGGCTTCCCACCACCACCGAGGAGAAGACCTGGACTCTGGGTGTTAGGGAATAATTTCATAAAGTTACTTCTCTGCAGTCACACGTAGCACAGCTTGCAGTCATTGCTCTACAATATTTAAAACTTAATAACATGTTGCTGCAAATAGTTTCTACCGGGTAACGCCAATGAAAATATTCACAGTACTATAAAGAGGAGTCATTAATTATCTTCAGGTCTTACAAAATGTTAGGACCTAGTACCAAAAATACATATGGACGCAAACAACAATGTTTTGTGCACATAAAGCTACTGAAGGACACAAGCTCTTTAGGACTCACGCTTCCAAGCTGCAGCTTGCTGGATTTGACAGCAAAGTGAATAGCTGCATTCCAGGAATCAAAATACATTTCTTTTATAGCATTATTTTTCAGGCAGTACACTACCAGGAGGCACTAACAAGCAAGGCCTATTTAGTTCTGTTGGGCAATGAATAAACTCAATTATCCAAGGATGGAATATTTCAGAACAAGTCCTAAGAGTTTCGTGTTGGATTTTCAGGGGGTGTTGTTGCTTTTTGGGGGTCTAGAGCATGAGATCAGTACCCACAGCAGGCGTAGAATACAAGGCTTGTTATCAGCTCAGGGAATGTTACAATCAGGTTTTCATCTGTTCAGCAGAAGTTCAAAACTGGGATGTCCTGTGTTGAACATCTGCATCTGCCGCACCACGCGACAGTGGGAAACACGTTCTAGAGCTCGGGGTGAAGGGACCTAACCTCTTCACCACAACACCTTGGTGTGCTAGTGGCTGTCTGTCGTAATTGACTCTTTTAACTATAGAAATAGGTTCAGCCTCATTGCAATATATCCTGCAGGGAGAGGAAAATGAGGAAACACACTGTGGTACCCCTAATGAGTAGAATACTTCAGCCCATATTCAGTCAGATTCACTGATTATAAGGCATCTATTTACTCTAAGCTGGGTGAGCAAAATCTCTGTCAACGGGTAGAATAAACACTGCTTAGAGTGGAACCATTTGTAATATGCTTTAATTGGCAATTTTCCCTTAATGAATAATATAACATCTTTCATACGAGGATTCTGCAGCTCTGTGATTTTTTTGTCCCTGTATTAAGACATATGAAAACTGATGCACAGAATAAATTCTTTAATAACAGAGCTTAGAATAATACATCCATTATCACAGGGATCACACTTGTCTTCTATAACCACATGAATGCAACCAGAGCAAGAAAGTAATGTGAAACACCCACATACTTAAAATCAACATCTTTTCTTCAGAACAGATGGCAATATAAAACATAAATTAAGAGTAACTTCACATACATTAAGGAAAAAAACTTTTTTGAATAGTAGAAGATACCTGACTGTTTAGAAACTGTGTTTACACTTACAACGTTTCTCCTGCATGAAGGTACGGCCAGGAGGCTCAGTCAACTAAGAAGATTTGCATATGTTCTTTGTAGGCTACACAGAGGCTTGCAAACTAGACAGATTGACAATGCCAAAATGTCACTGAGGCTGTCTTTCAAATGGACAGCTGAAGGAGTTCTGCACAAATTTAATCTGCTCCAGGGAAAAGGTAACCTGAAATGATGAAGTCCAGTTGACTGGGTACATCCAGGAGCTGGAACATACTCTCACAGAAAACTGCTGGGTGTTGATAAGGTGAGTTTCATGGGTAGCTATACTATAACTGTAAAGTAACTGGAAAGTCTCAACTGAAGAAAGTTTTAATTCTTTATCTTTTAAAAAGGCTTTTATATGCTCTGTTCTTCACTTAAATTGGGCAGTACCTTGCCCTCAAGGGTCTGTACTGGGAGCGATACTATTCAGTGTCTTCATCAATGACATAGACAGTGGGATTGAGTGCACGCTCAGCAAGTCTGCGGATGGCACCAAGCTGAGTGGTGCAGTTGACATGCTTGAGGGAAGGGATGCTATCCAGAGGGACCTTGACAGGCTCAAGGAGCGGGCCCATGTGAATCTCAGCAAGGCCAAGTACAAGGTCCTGCACCTAGGTTGCGGCAATTCCCAATAGTAATACAGACTGCGGGATGAATGGATTGAGAGCAGCCCTGCAGAGAAGAACTTTGAGATATTGGTGGATGCAAAATTGGATATGACCCGGCAATGTGTGCTCGCAGCCCAGAAGGCCAACCATCTCCTGGGCTGCATAAAAAGAAGTGTGGCCAGGAGGTCAAGGGAGGTGATTCTGCCCCTCTACTCCGCTCTCATGAGACCTCATGTGGAGGACTGTGTCCAGCTCTGGGGTCCACAGTACAAGAAAGACATGGACCTGTTAGAGCAGGTCCAGAGGAGGGCCATGAAAATGATCAGAGGGATGGCACACCTCTCCTATAAAGAAAAGCTGAGAGAGTTGGGGTTGTTCAGCCTGGAGAAGAGAAAGCTCCGGGGAGGCCTCATTGCGGCCTTTCAATACTTAAGGGGGGCTTATAAGAAAGATAGAGAGACATTTTTTACCAGGGCCTGTAGTGACAGGACAAGGGGCAACAGTTTTAAACTGAAAGAAGGTAGATGTAGATTGGATATAAGGAAGAATTTTTTTTATGAGGGTGGTGAGGCACTGGAACAGGTTGCCCAGAGAAGCTGTGGATGCTTCATCCCTGGAAGTGTTCACGGTCAGGTTGGATGGGGCTTTGAACAACCTGACCTGGTGAAAGATGTCCCTGCCCATGTCCCCTAGTCCAAGGGTTGGACTAGATGATCCTTAAAGGTCCCTTCCAATCCAAACCATCCTGTTTTTCTATGATTCTATCATGGCTCTATATTAAAAAATAAACTGGACAAGCATAATACATCATACTCTATAAGGATAAACACATTTCCAAGATTTCATTTTCACTAGAATATATACCTACTTTTCTTTATGTTTCCCAGTGTGTTTTTATCAGAATATATACTTTCAAGAGTTTACCAGTACCAACTAGAGCTGCTTGTAGCAGAATGAAAAACCTGCTTCTAATACATGCATATGTAAAAAAACGCTCATAAATTAAAGTAATGGGCCAAACATTGTCATGATACAATTCACTGACTTCAGTGGAGTTGTACTAGCTTACTTAAGGATTAAACTTGGCTCAGTAAGATCATTAGGAAAATAAAGGACTGCAGAAATAATTTTTTGAAATCATGAAAGTGGATTGTATAAGACCACAGTGGAGTAAAAATGTAAATAGCAGGATAAAGATAATTACACAAAACTCCGTATGGGTAGCCAGACCAATATTGTCAGAATGTGATCTGATGTAAAGAAACACACGTACACTACCACAAAACCAAGAATAAAATAATTTCTCACAGGTTCAATGCAAAAGACATTTTCCCCTTAGAGAAAACCTTATAGAAGACTGCCTCTCTTCAGAGAAGGCAACAGAATGGAAGGGAATGAAAAGTGGCAGGTAAAACCTCTGCATCTCCAAACATTATTCAGTTAGAAAACGAAAATGTTTCATTACAAGATGAGGAAAAAGACATAGCTGATCGAAGTCAGTCAACTCTCTTATTTATATCTCAGCAAACACCTCGGGTCTGCACTTTGTCAATCTGCAGAAAGCAAAAGATTTTTCTGACCTCATAAATTGGCAAGAAATGGCTTGTGTACTGATCTACTCAGCTCAGCAGATACTTGGCACCATTTATCCCGTCTTTCACAGAACCAAACATACCTACCATGAGGGTGATTGCTATGGAGTTTCTCAAAGTCAAGAGGAAAAAGCCTCATTTAAGGAACCGGTATGTCACAGTGGTGTCACGTTGACTCCGGTCTAATTGCCTGATATAGCTGAAGATGGTGACCGCTGAATGCTGCTATCGTCGCTATTCTGCAGCTCTGCACACAGCAGAGCTAAAGTATAGTGAGGCAGGACTTCTAAAAAATTGTCAGCAATGTCATATTAAAAAGTTATGAGATGACACCTTGTTTATGGCCTGAAATTTTCATTCAGCTTCCCAAATCATTTGCTATCAGAGATCACCACAGCAATATAGCGCTGTACTGGCACAGAAGCATCTAAAGAGAACGACATGTCTAAACAGGAGCAGCTGAATTTGTCCTGGTAATATATATTCACATCCACATTCATCAAGAATAACTTGGTATGTGAATAGGAAATAAGGTTTTATTCACTAGCCTAAATAAGATTTTGCAGTATCATATTCATTCACTCTTAGCTAAAAGTATGCATGCTGGCAAGATCCATGTATGGGTTATATGCTCGGATTAGACTGCAAACAGAATTTACTACTTTTAAAATTATGTTAACTTTCTTAAAAATATGTATTTTGAAGAAAACTCTTTTAAAATTTTCATTCTGTAGTTTAAAACTCCAGAGCCTCTCTCCCATTTGAACTGGGCATTTGAGAAATACAACCGTACTGTCTCCTGCTCCCTTCAGACCGTCACGCACATCCACCGATAGCGAGGCAAACATGTCAGACCTGAATGGCAATGGAGGGAAAGCTTCTTCCGCGTATTGTTTCTAAAATTAGTACAACTATTTTGTACCCTCTATATGCGCTACCTCTTCAGAACAGATGTAACCTCAGACTCCTTTTCAGGTAAGTTGCTTTTCTGTATCCTGATGGTTTTCTTTAAATAAATATCGGCATGGCCAATTGGCTCCACCACATTAATGCAACCTCTAGGGTAAGCAGGACTGGCCACCGAGCAGATGCTGTGACAGCTACCCTTTTAAGCAAAAATAAAAGGCTGTAGAAGATGCACCTGTTTTTATTTAAGATTTCACGTTACCTCTTCAATGGTTTCTGCTTGCTGACAATAGAATTTCCTGTTTGCTGGAAGTGTGTATTTGGTGACTTAATGTGTTTAGCATTTGTCACATAAGCAGAGGAGTTGACAAATACAATCTTCTTGTCCTTACTTAATAATTTTGTGGAGCAAGAAATGACTCAGTTCATTCTTCTTCCTTACTTTACTTGTTCCTAACTATGGTAGCGTGCCAAAAACCAGCTCACAGCCATTTCCCTTCTCTACATACAAAGTCAAAGTAAATTTCCAGCTGGCAAATGAAATGCAATGTTGATTAGGAATGCAATATATTTGAAACATTTGACCTTTAAAGCACAAAAAGCTTGCATTTGAAATACAGTAAGTTTGTCACATATCCACAAAGCCGTATCAAATCAGGAAATGCAGTTGTTAGAGCTGATTAATGCTGACTTTGCAGTTTCATAATTTTTGTATGTATGTGTCATAGTCCTAACTTTGTGAAAGGAACACTGCCAAGTCCTTGACTTCCCAAATATGTTCTACTTTTAAACCACTATCCTCTTGTGGAATTATGTTATATATATTCCAATTATATTATGTTTAACTAAGATATCAGATTTTACCTTCAAACTGACAAAGTGTATCAAAGCAAACATCTGAGAACTTGAAATTGAAATACACTCTAAATCTTACCAGTTTCATGCCATTGATAATTCTTGTGTCAAAAGTCATCAAACTCTGAACTTCCTTCATACTATTTGGAAACTCATCCCCTGAAATACAAGTTCTAGAAAGAGCTTGAAATTCTTTTCCTGTGCTGATACAAACTGATTTGTGTGCTCAGACATTGTCTATCAAGTGTCTAACAATAAGAAGCACAAAAAATGAAACACTGAATATGAGAAACCTTTAGTTACGTACCATTCGATCACTTAAATTCAACTCATTTCCTCATTCTATGTAAGCGTGGACTCAAATTCTATCCATATGGAGGAAGGCTTATTCAGACCTTATGCCTCCGAGATTACTGCACCAGGTAGCTCTACCCAGGACTTTCTGCCTGGATCCAGGGGAGAAATAAAGGCATGAAAAAGGGGAAAGAATTCAAGTACGCTCAAGTTCTCCAGCTCTTCCTCTTGTGTTACAGGCTGCAATATGAAACACAGGGCTATGGTGATAAAAAAATAGCGGCAAAATTTCTCTTACAAAGCCTATTATGCCAGCGATAGGTTGAATATTATTCCTGTGGAATACAGGCAAGTTGGCAGTACAGGTTCCTGGTAAACTGTATGATGTTTGGAACATATTCTGGGATCCAGATTTTCCTCTTAGAGATTAAAAACATTCACCATGTGTCCCAATCCTCCATTAACAAGACTGGAAAGAAGTTTGTACTGATTTCAATAAAAATTAAGCTCTCCACAAATACAGTTCAGTATTTTGTTTAGTTGAATGCACATACATGCTTGCCAGTAGAGGGGGTATAGCTCAACCGTTTCTCTTCTAGACGGGGCTGTCACAACCGAGGACAACATGAAGAAGAAGAGATAAACAGGAAAGCTGTGCAAGTTTACACACCTTTAGAAAGAGGACCTGCAAGGGGAGAAGAGCTTCTGGAATGCAAAAGAAAAAAGCAGTAGGAAAATAAATATTAATTCCAAGCTTCTAGCAGTTTAATATAAGCCAACCAAAAGACAGAAAAAAATCACAAGTACCTTCAATTGATTTCAGACTGGAACCTCTTCTGTTAAGTATTTTATCTCAACAGTGTACATATCCTACTTATTTTGCATACAGAAATTTTGCATCTTAAAAATTCCAGGAATAAACCCAAGCATCATGTAATTCAATGAGTTCCTGCATTACAGCAAAATAAGATGTTGATGTATTCTCCTTGAGAAATGATGGGCAAGAAACTTAATACCATTATGTGAGTCCAATCTAGTTGAACTGGAACAGTTGTACGACACTTTGCTATGCCCCCATTGGTAACAGCAAATTCCGGTGAGGAAAACTCCCTCCCAAAAAATGAAGCACACCTCAAAGACAGACAGAAGATGCATTTTTATGTTACAGAATTCCTGGCTGCCATCAAGCCAACAGCAACTAGCTAAAGGAAATTCTTCAGATTTCCAAAAACATGCTTCAAGAATGTTGACAAATATACAAGCTGTCATTAACAAGCAAGTTCAGGCTCAAACTACCAAACGGATCTCTCATTTAAGAAGCCTGGGGTTTTGAGTAACTACATTAGACATTTTTATGTGAAGACCTCACAAATACCTTTGAGGCCAAGGTGTGGTTGCCCAGCACTTCCCAACTTAGACTACTAGGTCATGATTCAAGAAAGCTCTTTAATAACTGCTTAATTACTAACCCAAATGCGTATGTGTTATTCTGACCTTCAAAGTCAGACTCCGGAAACGGCGGCACCCAAAGCAGGAAACCCTTTTTGAGTTCGCTCCAGCCCGGTAAGCGAAGCATGCCTTGCAGAGCGTGTCCAGGACTCCTCGTCAGTTTTGAATTCTGCAGAATCTTTGTAACACTTCAGAGAAATACCCGTATATTCTCAGACTCCAACTGCGGTGTAGTTTAAGATAAAAAAACCTGCTACAATGTCTTAGAAAGTCAAAATGCTTTGTTATAGACCAGAGCAATTCATGTCTAAAAGGCATAATACCCTGATGCTATCTGTCAAGCTTTCCTATATTATAAAAGTGAAATAAATTCTAGTGTCTTACATGTCTTACATGTCTAGTGTCTTCATGTCTTACAGCCATGGCTTCAGATGGAGTTAAAGGCGTGCAATCAGGACAGCATTAGCTCAATTGTGGCCACTCAACTTGTATGACTAAAACCAGTATTAGATGGGCAACCACGCACGTCTGTTGTATTCATGTAAATGTAGGGAGGTTTATATACATCAATTTCGTGCATGTAATATAGGCATCTATCAGTTAAAGAAAGAACTCGAAGTGTACCTGTGCTACCTAGTTCACTGTATTGCCATTAACGATGTTCAAGGTAATGCCAAGAGGTGGTTCTTCTTACAGGCCATACATGCACGGGACGATTGTCAACCACAGTGATCCAAACATACTTAGAAATAATTTTGTCCATAGGAGGGAGTCTTTGCCCAGCGTACACTGCACAGCCGCTAGCCAGCCGAAGGCTTATAAAACTCAAGTCTACTTTATCCTCAGAGAAACCAGAGGAAGAAGGAAAGAAAGAGAGAAAGAAAGAAACAGGAGACAATGCTGCAGTAAGGAACGGAAGTGTTCATTTTCCTGCGCTGGGCTGAACAGACACAAGTCCTGCCTGCGTGACTCTCTTAATCTCCCCAGTTGCTCCATTTTCCCTTTAATCTTTCGTAATTGCAATACTCCCAGACAGTCCTTCTCGCCTCTAGTAAACTGCACCTTGCAGCTCACATGCTACCCAGAAGGAGAGGATGAAAAACAAAGGCAGAAGGCCCCACTTCGCCCAGCAAAAGGTCACCCAATTTTCTAGACCTAAAATGTATATCCATATTAAATTATTTTCAAGTGCCAGGAGGCTAATTATATAATTAATGGAAAGCCTGACATTAAATGAGTTAATTTGGTTCTCCTCACTGTGGGTAACATCTAAATTTGAAATTTCCTCTCAAATCGTTAATTAATTTTTCTAATACAGACCGTAATTCTCCCAAGTGAGAGAAACTGGAGAGAAGCATGTTTGGAGCCCAGGAGCGCTGCTGCCTAACAAACTCCTTGGGTCAACGCTGAACGGAGGAATATCTATCTCCGCTGTAACTAAAGCAATGGGGAGAACCATGGCCAGTTTGCTGCAAAAGGTTTACATGATAGTTTCTGGAAAAAGCTGGGGGTAATCTGTTCAAAGGATGTATTCTGGCTTTAGGATCCCTGGCTGTATTCATACCAGTCTGGATTGAAATCCGAGAGATCTGGGTTCAGTTCCTGACTGTCACAGGGCCATCAAAAAGGGCAGAAGAGTCAATTAATTTCACTATGTCTCATTTCCAGTTGTAACATAAAGATACCAAGCTCCTTTATGAGCGTGGGGAGGAGAGGGGCAACAATCATGAAAATATTGAAGAATAAGTAACCAAAATCCTTCCATAGCACCAAGTTAAGACACTTTCAGAAAAAAAAAATACTCTTAATTCATTAAGAGAAACAAAAGAAATCAGTGTATATATATATTTTCCAGCAAAACAACCTGGTTTATGGAAAAAATATTTTGTTTAAAAAAAAAAAAGGAACGAATGGCAAATTTCACTCAGTTCTGCTCACTTAGGATTAGCCACACGTTCAAGGATTCGAAAAAATAAATCTGTAATCTTGATTTAGACTTTGTCTCACACACAGGCTGCAGTTTCATGAGTAACTTCACCTTATTTACTGGTACTGAGAGCAGCAGTACTGCCCTCCCCGTTGTCCGTGATTGTGTGCTCCAGCTCCCTTGTTTGTGCTGGCATCAGTGCTCGGGCAGCTGTGCAGCTGGACTGAAAATTAATCTGACCACAGAAAAAAAAGGTTTTTTTTTTTCAGCTGAAGCAGCTCCTTGAACTGACAAGCCCTGTGCTGACACAGAGAGGGGCAGCAATGAATGGCTGAAGGATAAAGCAGAGGGAGGGACAACCTCTTTCAGTGACCCCAGGGATTTAAATGGGCTTAAATCCATCATGAAACCAGTTCCTCAGTCTTATCCCCACTGGCAAGAGGATCCTTTTACGTCTTTGGTGGGGGAGAGCATCTTCGCGCAGACAGAAGGCTAACAAGTTACTTCCCACAGATACTATCTGTGCATACATAGGAAATGCAAAGCTATGCAAGACAATTTGGCCTGGAATAAAAGAGAGGTAAGCGACATTGCATTTATCATGGGACAGACTCTGGCCGTGGCCAGTCACCACCACAGCATTGCATGTGCTGGGCTTATGTCCCTTTTGTAACATGCATTTTTACTTAGCAGAAAATATATGACAACTCAAAATTTAAGTCCCCAAATAATGTGGGGAAAAGATTTCTTGAACTCAAATTAACGAAATAATTCAAATAAAATAAAACTGAAAACAAAAAAATAAAACTGATTAAATTAGAAAAAATAAATGTTTTTGGTCCATACAAAATAATTTGTCCGGGGAAATATGGAAACATTCTAAGAGTAACAGTCTAAATATTCCTACAAGGGATCCTCAGTATTACAATTACGGTATTCCTAGGATTTCTCCCTTCTCTGTGTCTTTGACAGATTACTGATTTTAATACAAATACTAACATCATCAGGATAACCCCATACTTTATTTTAAAAAGACCTACTTTTCCTAAAATTCAATTCTGATAATACATGTTTGGTCCTACATAAAAGTTTTATTTCTCAGACTCTGGTGAGAACTTAAAAAAGGGTCTCTAGTGACATCAGCTGCATATTCTTTGAAGATTTAGAAAATATTTTGCAACAGAACTGTCGTAGAAAGTAGAGTATCATTTCATTGAAAGTCGAAACATAATTCAGTAATACCCTCAACTTTAACTTTTAATGATGTCAATACCACATTGATACTTCAGTCTTGTGTTGATCACATTTCTAATATTCTTTTATGAGCAGCTTAAAAATAACAGAGTAAGAACAATGTCTTCATGTAATTTAAAAACACCAACAACTGAAAAGAATCTTCTGTGTAGTCATGCTTAAATCAATTAAATAGATCCAGATCTTAGGAAAGTTCACTAATTATACTTCAATTATTACCCAAGCTTTAAAAAAAATATGGAAAGAGAAAGAAAAAAGCTTAAAGTTATCAGGTACCTCATCTTCCTTGTTATTACTTCGAATATGCAATGTTAAAAGATGTCATATGTTAAAAGACACAATAATGAGTTCTTCATTTATGCCAAGTGAGCTGATCATTTTCTTATGATGAAAGTATTTCTCTGAGCAGTAACACTTACTTAAATAGAAATATTCACAATCTTCTTCTCCAGCTAATTAAAAGCACTCGGTCTGATTAAACATGAACCTGAACAACGTTTTCCATCCCTATCCCTCCCTATTCCACTACAAATCAGCGCTCTTGAGTGAGCCAAGGCTCTTGTTTTAAATACTGTCCCTACACTAATTTTATTTTTATTATTTTAAGAGTTCTTTAAAATATTAGCTCAAGAGAAACACGAAGGCATGAAGTCTTTGCATGAAGGCCTAACAGATGTCTGCCAGCTTATTGTTTCTAACACTTTAATGAATGACCATTTCCACAAAATGAAATAAATAACGTTTTGTGCTGTTGCTGAACAGTCGTGTGGGCCGTTCGGTAATTGGAAGGAAATTAGCTGACTCCCTCCACAACCCATGTGCTCTTCTTAGACCTCACACAGCAACTCGTCCTACGGCTCAGGGACTCTGGGCACGTTACAGAAGCTGGTATGGACCGACGGCAAACCCTCCATACGTCCCACTTGCCTTGCAGCTCCCGTGACCCCTAAATCAATGGTCTTCCAGTGGCGATAGCTCTGTGACAGCCATCTCGGCTGCCTGGCAACTACGGATGGGTGTGAGTTTTCATCTGGTGCTCGCGGCTTTCCCCCCGACACAACCTGGGGTCAGACGGCATTGGCGGCGGGGAAGTTGGCCTCCCCACCCCGGCAGCCCCGGGCCGGCAGCCGGTGACCAGGCAGCCAGCTCAGCTTCGCCTCCTCCTCTCTTTGCATCTCTCACTGCTCGGCAGCAGCCAGAAGGTTTTAGGAGCCTTTGAACGGCTCTTGTCAGGCAGTTGTTTCTATAAATTGGGCCGATAACCTGTCAGAGCACAAGCAACTCTCCTGGACTTAAGGGTAACTGGAAGACTAGACTATGCTCTAAAACATAGAAAACTAAAGGATATTAAAAAAAAGACCCCCCTGCAACCTCTCTGCATCATGAGTATCAGAATAGGGCTGAGGTGAACACGGTTGAATTAACATACTAGCTACACTTTTCCCATTTTTATTATACAAATTCACCTGGTTAACTTTCTTAGCTGTAAAAAAACCAAACAAGCCCTGCCACAAAGCCCAGTGTTGCTATTTAAACTATCAATAAACCGAGCTGTTAAACCAGTTTTGTTTCAGCTAGTAGCGTTTGTAAACACGTCTGAGACTTGCAATTCATTCTCCTAATGTAAAAATAAAACTGTTTGTTTTTAAAAATATGGTTTTAATTTTTTTGAATGTTACCACTGTAAATACTTGAACAGGTTACCAAAAAAAGCCAGAATAAGACTTCGGTGCACCTTTTATTACTTGCTACACCATTTGCTGTTAAATTTCTAGTACGATGAAAAACCTTTTTGTTAAAAAACAAAGAATTAGGCACGCAGTATATTTTCAAAGGAAGTCCTAGTCCACGTGAACAAAACACCACACTGCCAATTTAGCTCTCTGCAAAAAGAGATGTCTAAAGGTGGGGGCCTGCTAACGAAATACGTTTTAATTTTGCCTGTGGAGCTCCCATTCACGTTATGCAGCCTGAGAGCTGATTGAGACACACATCCAAGAAATATGATAATTATTACTTTTCATAAAAGTCAGAAAGCATAGCTGTAAGATTACCTTCTAAAATGCCTCCAGCTATCTGAATTCGGAGTAATGCCTTTACAAGGGTAGAAGGTAACATCTCAGTGTCAGAGGCTGGGAGGGAAAGACAGGAGTTTAAAGGAAAATAGCAGCTCCTCCTTTTTGAATTTGCAGCCTAAAAAGTTTGAGGTAATTGTACAACTAACAGACCATGTTTAATCTTTGAAAGAACATTTGACAGATCAAACACAGAAGCTGTAAATTACCAGTAATGACAGTAATCTTTTCATTTAACTATCAGTGTATCAAACCACAAACTCACTGAACACAATAATAACTTGAAGATAGGAATCTAAGGAGACTCAGCCTGTGTATTTATTTGGTTCTCAGCTACACTGTTAAGCTGGAAGAGACAAATATGTTTGGTTTTCTCAGCAATAAGAGGGATATAAAAAGAGGTTTATGCAAGAACTAAAACACCGAGTGCCAAAAAAATTACATTTCCCAAACATTGCAGGTACAGAGCCAGGTGCAAAAGAGCATTTCGAGCTGGAACACCCACATGAAGGGAACGGCTGAGGGTTATTTCAGTGCAGCTACCGAAACAAGGGGGAGCAGCCCAAAGGCTGATCTCGCTTGTGCTCAGTGCGGCCGCCTGGCTGCTCACCACCTTGAGGGAAGAATGGGACCACGTGAAATATTGAGATGAGAAGCTCTGGGACACCCGGCTATGTCTTCTGTACCACAGGGAGCGCCCGTTGGTCTATTACTGGTATTCAAAACTTGGGATGCGAGCTCGGTATTTTTGAGAAAGTTTCCTGGCATCATTTGTAAGCCTGGGAGTCTGGTCTGGTTCATACCTGAGAATTCTCCCTGTGCAATGAATTTACTCACATGCGCATTATTTTGGTACCAAGACATTTCTACTTGGAAAAGGCTTAGTGAGCATATAACTACAGGGCTTTATTGATACCTGGATCAGTGTAGTTATTTCCTTTGCTAAAGCAAAAAAATACACAAACAGAAGGAACCTCTGTATCCGTATAAGTGAACTATGCGATGGCAACTGTTTTAAATACATGTATGGATTTAATTAAAGTGATAACATTTTATAATGTAAATAACGCAAAAACAATCAATGATAACCAGCCATAATTTACGCTGTAACAAAAATAATAAAAACAGGCAGTAAAACCATGTGCTATTTCAATTACAACTGCTTCTGTTTTTCCTGATGGTGAAGCACTTCATACAAATATAGCACTTTCAGTGCTCAGTGTTAAAGTCTACCAGGGAGAATCAAGACCATACAGCAATCTGATTTTATTCTTCCCTCTTTTTTCTCTCCCATGGAGTCTCTTTGTGAAAGCAGTATTCTCTAAAATTGTTTCACATCAATCAGAGCCCACGGTTTGCAAGCTATACACCACATCCTTTTTAAGGCATGACTACTGAAGCTTTGTTTAGATCTTTAACACTGCACTACACATCTACAAAGTCTACATTATTATCTAACCGAGCACCATATCCATTTTTAATGGATGGGCTAACACCTCCGTTGCCCATTTTTCTTCTTACGATATACACAGTGCGACGTACAGCTTGTGGCCCGTTTATCGCTGAGTGACTGGGGATGTTTTCTGCAGCAGCAGGAGATTAGCACGTGTTTGGCGTTAAATGCGTGAAGGGATTTGGGTCCAGCAATACCGAGGGTCATTACTTCTCATCCTAAACGCCTGGCATTCAGACTGAGCTGCTCAGGACCGGGTTAGGTGCCTGAGGTCCCTGCCCGTGGGAGAATCCGGATGCCTCGGAAAGGAATTCAGAGCAGACAGTAAGGCTGAGCTGGGAGCTGTTGAAACTAGCCAAGAGAAACACTAAGAGAAGGGTGTGCCTCAAATTCTTCTCCTTTTGCAGCTTAGGTATCTTTTTTATGGCCTGCAAGGCAGTGCCTATGTCAGATAGGGTTTCAAAGCCCCAAATCCACCCTAACTTGTTCAGGTGCCTCGCTTCCTCCCTTCACAACCAAAACATGATAGGTCCCTACTCTTTAAATACTGTTGTAGGGTCAGAACACAGAGGGCATGGGATTAATTCCTAGTTTAATTCCTTCTCTAGCCTGCCATGGTTCAAACCTACACTTCTCACTTCCCAGCAGAATGTTCCAACCCCATTATGCTGGGGAAAAACCAGGGGTGGGAGAGAGGAAGGGGTCACTGGCCCCTTTCTGCTTAAAGAGTGCCAGTACTGCAATGAAGGCAGTTCATTTAGTTAAGGCAAAAGGTAGTTTACAGTAGTCTGTTGCTTTTTGGAGAAAAGTCCGAAGTCTATTGCTTTTTAGATTATATTACCCATTACCCTCATACTCTTATTCCCTCAGTGTGTGACAGTCTCTTGGGGTTCTTCACACTTCTATTTAAATTCCAGGGACATACGGCTTAGCAGTGACATTCAATTAGTTCTCCACTTAATAAATAACTGTCTATAATTGAATATCTTTGTAAGTATTAAACATAGAATATATTCATTGTTAAAATCGAAAATCTTTAGTTATATGCTTGGAGCCAGTGAATGGCATTGTTCACATTAAAATGAAATCAAGGGATTACAACATGGAATGCTTATGTTTAGAAATGGATCATTTGCAATTTCAGAAAATAGATAATTTACAAAGTTTAAAATAAAATGCATGATTGCATTGTTCTAAGCACTGAGGGACTGAACAAAAGGCTTCCGCTTTCTTATCAGCATCAATTATGGCATGAGTATGAATAATATGAATTGTGATTGAATCATTACTAACCATTTTTGCATAAATTTCCACTTTCACTTCACCAATATAACATTTTTATAAAAGATAAAATTATAATTCTTCTAAAAGCCATAAAGAAAAACCACAGAGCTTGATCTGTGACAATTATTAAGAAGAAGATATGGGTGATCCCTCTATCCCTAAGAGTTATTGCTAATAACACTCCTGGATTGTATTTCCCAGCCATCATCCCCACGCAGAAGGTCTTCACCTCAGTTTTGATGAAGCCAGAACTGGGACAAAGTTTTTCTTCTGCAGTCTCTTAAGGTAGTCCTTCTTATGCTTTCAAGATGGTCAGAATCTGGTGACCAGGTCTGCCACACAAACTGGGTGCCAGTTTCTGTGTGGGAAAAGCGGGATTTGTTTGCTCTTTTGAGAAGCCCTGGTAGGTGCAGAAAGAGAAGCTGGCTTGCTTTCTGCATGTGTTAGAGGGATATACCCAGTTACACAGAAAACTGAATCACATCTGGTGGGAGGACAGAAATTGTGGTGTTACGTGCGTGTGAGACGTAACCAGGCTGGGCACTGCAGCTTATTATACAGGCAACAGGGGGAGGGTGATCAATCCTGTGTTAATTATGGAGCCAGCAGATCGTTCAGCAGCTAATATTTCTTTTGTCTGGAAGGTGACTTGAAACGGTGACAGCAAAAGATGATTACCATATAAACACTATACATTTCCATACCTTTCAAACGTAAGCCTTAATTTGCACCAGGAAAAAGATGAGATTAAAAGAAACTTGCACTTAAAGCATATGATAATCAATCATCCAGAAAAAAAAAGTTTGATTATATGTATTGTGTTACTTAAGTGCTCTTTGAAGGCAGATGAGATGAAACGTATGTTCAAATATGTCAAACGTGTTCAAGGAATATTTTTAACAGCTATTGTACACCGAGATGTCTTAAGGGATGGGCTCGTGGGACCGCAGACTTGGGCCCTCGTTTCAAAGTGGGATACATGAGAGGCTGGACTCCAGGTTGCGTAAATCACTCCACACATGTGCATATGGGGACCAGGGACTGTAGCGCAGCCATTTTGCTACATTTTCAAGCAAAAGTATTGCTTTTTCCGAAAGTCATTTAACACACTGAAAGAACCCGCAGAATGCAGCAGGAAGCAATGTAGTGCAGTGTTTGATAATGATTTCTCTCCATGCTTGTGCAGTTATCGCTCTAAGGATCATCTTTTGTGAGGGTTTTTTTTAGGAGCATCTGGATTGGTAAAAAGGCTTTGAGTTTTTCTGTTCTCTGATGTTTAGAATTTTTGTCATGTATCAAAGGGACTACTGATGCATATAAATCATTAAACAAAATTTAATGAAGGACAATGCAGATGTTTAACTGTAAACACCTGCTATAAATCTTTCAAGGAACCCTGGAAAGTAGGGGGCACAGAGATTTATCAGGGTCTTACTTGTGGAGGCATCTTCATTTGAATAAAACTAAGTGAAGCATAAAGGAAAGATTTGTGAGACAAAAAACTTGTGTTATTATTACAAGGAGGAGCTTTTTCTATCACATAAAAAACGAGTGACAAGTGTAAGCCAGGTTTCCTGCTTTACTCAAATGAAAACAAGAAGTTGCATGGTTACTTAATCACCTTCCAAAAGAAATTTTATATGAAAGCTCCAGATTTCTTTAAGGCACACAAAAGGATAAATCAGCCTAGGTGAACATTCAGACTTTTGGTACTCCCTGTAAAAATTAAGTTAACTGTGTTAAGATGAAAATGTTTTGCAGAGCCCTGCCCAGTAGTAATGCCTGAGAAATAAAATCAGTGTCCAAGAAACCTGTAGAGGACAAAGAAGCAGCTGATTATGGAGAGTTGTTTCGCAGTCCTGTTTTACAACCCAACAAGGACACTAGAAGGAATGCCTGATGATTGGAATAACTGCGTAAACGAACACACTGATAATCAGTCAAGTTTACAGATAAATTAGTATGGCTTTCCTAGGGAATTCAGTTGTTTCAAAAGCTCAAATTATGGCAGATGGCTGTAGGATGTTGTCCTTTACAGACGTGTGCTACCAAATGTGCAGTCAAAATATAACCTACTTATTCTATACCCTTCATTTAGGTGTAGGGAGTTGGATGGATTCCCCTTGAACACCCAGAGGCAGTGACATAGGCAGTGACTTATTTCCAGAGCGCTGCCCCCATGTATCTGGGCTCAAAATGGTATTTGGTATAATTTGGTATTACTCAAAGTGAAACAAGCACCTCCTAAGCTTCCTCGTGTTTAGCTGTTCTGTATGACATTTGGCTTCTGAGCATTGCTTCCCCGTTGTCTTACCGTGCTTGTGTGGTTTTATGCAGACTTGCTCATTTCCACTGCAGCCTTCTTGTAGAACATCTTTTGTAGGCTAGTATGAATGGCTGCTGTGTGAATTGGGAAGCTCTTTATGGAGGACACTGTTGCGTGATACTGCTTCCCACTACCTTCTGTGTGCACTTCCAAAACTACAGCCAGCCGTGTAATTTTGTATTCAGAAGCTTACCTGCAGAGCCCTTTCCAACTGTAAGGATTCACCCCTTCCTGGAACTTGTAACAGTATTTAGCTTCTTAAAAACACATTTTTCAAAACAGTTATTTAAGAAGGCCATTTCAGATATTGCTGTGGCCATCATCATCCCTTTGCATGAAGGTGCTGGCAATCGGCTTCATCCCACAGCGTATCAGGACCAACCCCATTGGCACGTGTGGGCACAAATACTTAACTACACAAAGAGACCTATGGTCTCAGTAGTTCATGAAGATCTCTTCCTCCCCATGGTGCCAAGAATAGCCACCACCCTCAGAGGACCTGGGATGGGGAAGGGTCACCACGACCCTTCATCCTCCGTATTGCCAAGCAGGTGGACCTCCTCCACGGGACCCCGGAGAGGCACCGTACCGTGCGAGTGGGTTAGTGCGGGCCAGTGCATTAGCGCTTGCTATGGTCTCTTCTGCCTTCCTAGGATTTTGTATGGCTTTCTCCGTGATGTTCAGCTGGGTACTAACCAGGGATTGCAATGAAACTTTTGGTGTGAATTTGTGGACTTCATTTCTTCATCGGAGCATTCTTTCCTTTGTAAAGGTAGTGCAAAAAACCATGCCATATGTATGTAACACTTTTTTGGAATAGTCTACTAATCTTAAAAACAACTGCACTGAACTTCCTCATCACTGTTTTCTTTTATGGACACCATGCCATACCAAGATGTAATTTGGGGTTTTTTTATATCCATTTTTTCCCATAACTTTTTTACAGTAATGCTCAATAAATGCTTAAGTGCCAGCATGAAGTGGATTATTGTTAACATGTTGCAAGAAAATTGCACAGTGCTAAAGCTTGCAATAAAAATAAGCAGAACGCCCACTGTTAATACACTGTAGTTAAGTGTATTAGCTGTTTTCAAAAGCATTAACTCCCACACAAATAGCAATGCTATTTTGTCCAATATATTATCATCAGACAGTGAAAATCAGTTGGGGACTATCTAAAGCCTTTATGCCCACATGTATTAAAACAAAATTGTTTCACAAAATTAGGAAATTGTGTGGGGACAGCACTTAAGATTTTACTAGGTGTAAACAAATAATAATAATAATAAAAAAAATTATGAAATTACATACCAGTCGTACAAATGACTCTTCCCTGTTCCCCACCCGATATTCAAAATCATTGAAAAAAAATCTTTTTTTCTCCACCTCTCACTTTTTATTTTCTGTCTCGTTAGCTGGGGAGACTTCATAAATTTTGAGCTCTTGTACTTTTCCTTTCACTGGAGTGGGAAAACTAATATTGGATAAAAATGATACATAAGAAGAAGCAATTGTTAATGATCCTAATGCAGCAGTGGAAGCTCTTCAAGAATTTACTGATTATCCTTTTGTTTCTACTTCCTGTTCATGTGTCTCAGCAGCGACATCATGAAAATAATAATAATTTGCACCCAGATTCTCAAAGTGGTTTGCAAATATTAATTAATTGCAAACCTAATTAAGCCTCTGAGACAGATTTTATGCTCCTATTGCGCTCTGGAGACCTACGTGCATCTCTCCTTAAAGCATATTTCTTCTCCTTATGGGGCTATTCAAAACCCTCCGAAGGGGGGGGGGGGGGAGAAAATTAAGGGGCAGGAGAGAGGGAAGGGGGGAGGGAGAGGGAGAGAGAGAGAGAACAAACCCCTCTTATTTTACTAGGTGGTGTACTGGGCTCTAACTACTTGACATAGGAAAAATGCTGTGTTTTCATTGCATGTTCTGTTAGCAGTAGTATTGAAGATGACTGTGTTTTGTCCTGAGCTACTGTTATGTGACAAAAAATAAAAATACAACTAAAATGGTAAAAACTGTCAAACTGTGCCTCAATTTTACACGTTCTCGGACGACGACCGGCACCCGGCACCCAGCAAGCTCTGTTTCACACGTTGGCTGTGGTTTTGGGTTTGGACTGAGCTGCAGGGGTGCACTGTCACGCAACTGGGCATGCTGTCACATTGCAGGTGTACACCCTGCCACATCCCCTGCCTGGTGTCAAACTGTCACAAGCTCAAATAACAACTTTTCAACAACAACAACAACAGAAAAACTCTTGAAAACGCATCTTCTAGGGAAGCTACTGAGGATTTTCCTTTCTTTTTGGGACACGCGCTTTGGTGTAAAGCCAGGATGTGTGTCCCTTGGAATAACTCTTACAAGAAATGCTTTCTTTTCCACCTCTTTTGTTATGGTGCTCTTCTTTTTCAGAAAATCCCTCATCACTCAGGCATAAAAATACAGAAGATACTGCTGGTTACCTTTTTCTTCACTTAAACATCATAGATAGTCAGGTAATTCTGCCCTGCAAGCTCCATTATTCTGACTTCAAAAATTAGAAAAGAATTATTTCAGTCCTAAAAAAGCTGCCATTTAAGTCTCATCCCGTTACAATATGAGCAAGTAGAACAGACCAGTTAGAGCCAACAAAACAATTAGCTTCAAATCCCTGATCGTCAACAAAATATCTGTTCATCCTAATAGAAATACACATGATTCCATGACACAGGTGGTTTACCAAAGGGAAAAAACTATGCAGTCCTCCAGACATCTTAGCAAAACGAAATATTCCTCCTGTAAACAGCACACAGGCTGATGAAGAGCAACACAAGAACTAGAGCTCAAGTGATGTTTAGGACACTGTGGGAGTCCTAAAGCTGGGAGGACAAGTTTAAGACACTTCCTTTAAAACTGAAATAATTAAAAGTGTTTGAAATCACCATCCTGACTTGCAGAATGTGAAAACTGGCATATTCAGTGAAAACCTCAATCTTATTTTTAAAATTCTTCTCATGGGTTTTTTCCTCTTTCTTCACCTAATAGACTTAAAGTGGACTGAGTAGCAGTCAAAAGGATTTACAAATATTCTATTAAATTAATTCTACCAAAAGCACACTCTATAATGAGTACCTGACTTTTAAAATGAAAGCAACTTCTCGGATATTTTGGTCAAATTTAGTAATTTGGTTTACTCATTTTGTTTCTGGGAAGAGCACTTGAACAGATGACAGTGGTTCTGTTCCTCCTAGCGTTTCCATATTTTGGAATACAAAACTATGGATAATGTTTTAGCAGTGAAATTCATATGAGGTGAAATAGCTAAATGCATTGAAGGATTTAATAAAATGATAAAAAGATAAAACAAAACAACTTGCAGCTTTTTCAACCAAGCATACCATAAATCTTTAAACCCTTTCCTTTAATGAAAAACCAACCTACAGGCTTATAAATCAGAACATAATTCTTTAAGAAACTGAAAGCCTGAGATTTGAAGCTGTATGAGAGCCTTGCAGGAAGGGAGTCATAATATGCTGGCAATGATCTCTGCAGCAGCAGATGGCAGGAGTAACTCTGTCTCTTACCTTTATTCACCATATGCCATTTGACTGATTAAACTGTATTTATGTAGGAAAAAATAATATAAAACAACACACATAACTATAGCTCTTCAGTGCACATCATCCCACTAATTTTTCTGTGTTCCGGTAATCCATCTGCACACCTCATGCATTTTTGTGCAGGTTTCCTCTCCCTGCGTGAACTTGCTTTATATTTCTGCACCCCTGCAAAATAACACATACTCCAAACTGTTAAAGCTGTGATCTTCCTATCTGGCTGAGTAAACACAGCTGATTCGAGAAGAGGAGGGAAGACCTGTAGAAAGGATCGAGGCACTTCAGAAGGTCTTGGTAATTCAACAGGTGGCAACTTTCTTTCTCGGCAAGAATCTGTAGTGCCAGACAGCGCGGGAAGAACACTGCAGCATCTTTCATTTGAGAATGAGTTTCTACTATTTTGACTGATTTGATGATCACCACAGGGACCAGCCAGGCGAGCATCAGATCAGCTCTCCACGCACCTTACATATCCGTACACAGCGACTTTTCCCTTTCTCCTCCAAATACCCAACACCTTCATTCCTCTTCCCCTTCTCCTCCGAATACCAGCCTTCATCCCTCCCCTCTTCTCCAGCAGCGCTCCCGCTCACCTCCACGGCTAACGCTGCACCATCTGCCCATGCCGGGCTCGGTGCTGCCTGCCCCGCTGCAAGGCACGGCACTGCCCCACACCTCCCGCCCCAGCCACCCGTGGTACCACCGGAGTGAAGAGAGAAGAGGACGTGTGTCACTGCTTTGGGTCAAAACTGTGGGTGGTGCGCTGTAACTTGCCTTAATCAACACGCAGTCATTTATTTTACCGAACTCTGCCGAGCCTGGCAGGTGGTCCAGCGCATCCCTGTGGCTGCTGCTTTTGAGCTCGGCATGTGGGTTAGGCACGCCGGCTGGCCCCTGTGGAGCTCCCTCTGGGTAGGTCTTTTATTTGTAAAAATGGCAATACTCGATAAAGAAGCTATGAATGTCCTGTAGATCCAAGGTGAAGTTTAATTTGCTTCACTCTGATGTGATTTTCTCATTTCCCTGAGTGAGGTGAGGATCATTCCCACCTTGCTGATGAAGGCTCCGCTGATGCCAGTTATAGCCCGGAGACAACTGGGCCAGACTGAGGTGGCTTGGTAGTTACGAGTGAATACGGGAAGATTAAGAAAAAACACAGAGATCACCAGGACTAACGCAGGGGGAAGGCAGCGGGCCGTAAGAAGTGTGGGAGAAAGATATCAGATATCCACCCAGCCGATTCTGTTTAAACTAGGCAAAACTTCACTCTCAAATAAGCAAGCTAAGACTTGTCTGCAAAACTGACAGAATCAGCAAACTGGGAATGACTGGTTCCAGTGATTGCACCGACCGAGAGCTCCTCGGTTTGACTTCAGCAGGGGTTTACCATCTGCATCAGTTGACAATTGTAGCCCATTGTTAAAAACTGCTTCTAATAGCTTCAGGCCATTATTCTTTGTCTTGATATCTTCCCAGACTGGGAATAATTTCTGCCTTCATCTACACAGTTACTCTGAAAGTATTTATAGATGATAATTGGGTCCCTTCCTTCCATCCTACTGAGTTTTCTCTAGGCTGTCTTATCATTTGTTATATTATCCTATCCTTCAATCACATTGTTATTAAAAAAAAAAAAATGCAGCTTCAGATATAAAGGCAATCAGAACCACGTAATACTTCTGATGCTGCAGGATCCAATAATATGAAATACACATTTATAAACTGTGGAAAATAAAGTCTAAAAAGAGAAAGTGAAATAAAATCGTTCTCCACATTCAAAAGATTCTCTGGATGGGGTCTGTGAATATTCATTATATGGGTCAAAATTTCTGTTAGTTAAAGCCAATAAGATACACAAAGAAAATAATAACAAAGATTTTAATAACATTCAGCAATCAACTCAGTGAAGTTTCTGCTAGTTATTAAATCAGTTGCGGGCTTTCTATAAAATATTCCAAATCACTTAAACATACAGTTGAAATGGTGAATCAGAATGTCTTGCCAAAATGTCTTCAAGGATATAGATAATTTGAACTGCACACACATTTTGTTTTTTTAATTCCAATATGTTATTAATTCTCCTTCCTCCATGACTATAAGTAATAAACCAGATTCTTATTTTAGCTAGCTCTGGATTAAATGTGGAGTATTCTCATTGAAAATTGCAATTTTAAAAGATGGCCTAGAGCATCCTGATTAAAGGAAAAAAATGTATTACCATTTTGCCCTTTTTTTTTTTTACAGATTTGGACTCAAATGAAACTTTGACACCATATGTAAGGCTAATACAAATTTGAAAGTCATGTACTAATCTGAAACACGTATTTAAAAACTGGATTAAAATTTTCCTGGTACACAGAAACCAACACAAACTAGCAAAGCTAATTAAACTGTCCCCATAAAAAGTTCCTCATTTCTATTTAACACTGCCAATTTTCAGGCTATTAATGAACTATTTTCAACACTCCCAAAGATAGTTTCATGTTGCCAACGTTTTTTTACCCTCTCCTTTCCAACAAATGAAATTAGACTCCTCTCCATGCTGACTGTATACCAGTTTATTTGGTGATAGATTATTATTAACCATCTTCAAAAGAAGAAAACACTGTTTTATTTGCACACATCTGGTAATGATATTCCTGGGTCTAGACAAGTGAAAAAGGAGTTAGACAAGATACGTTAGTGAACTTAGTTCTGTATTTCCAAAAGAATAATAAGGTAAAACTTGAGAAAAGTGATGTAGTTCAGTACAGTTAAAAAAAAAATTCGAAATGCTACTCAAATGTTTTATTCAAGCCTTGGAAATTGAAATAGGGATTCTTGCCATCTATAGTGATTCAGTAAAATAAAACAATTCGTATCAAATTAAGCATTAAATTGAAACAAAATCCCCATTCTGGTTAAGTGAAGGAATAAATAATAACAAACTTGTTTTGTTATAAAAACACATGGAAAAAACCTCATTATCTTTTATTCATAGACCTAGCAAATATAACATCCTGCATTCAGATTCATTTCCCTGTCTCCACATTATAAGGCATGAGATTACTTCAGTAAGACTTACCCTGGACAAATCACAGACAGATTCCCAATCCACTTAAACTATTAACTCCATGGATTACATGTGTTATGTGAAAAAATTTAACAAACAAAATTGAGCCCTCCTGAACAAAAATATACCATTTTTTAAAAAAGCCCCAGACAGTTCTATCAAGTGGGAGAGCAATTTGTCTAAAAGTAGTTAGTTTTGGACATAAAGGTCTTTATCCCATATAATGACAAAAATATTAGAGTAAGGTGGTATTATTATGTATTGTTCTCTTTATGAAAATTATCAATAGTCTGTTTTTATACCTCTTGCAAAACTATAATGATCATACAACTATCCGACTAAGAACTTGCTCTTAGCTATCACAGTTTGGAATCTTTAATGATCTATTAGTTTTTGATGAGCTGCACAACATTTAATTGATTTCATTATTTTATATGCATATATTATATGGTTTTAGCATACCATACACTGTAAGTCTATTTATATATATGATTTATTTGTGAATTTAAGAATAATTGTACTCTATCCAATGCAATTATAATACAAATTGCTAATCTGACAACAATTAAATTTATGTAACCTCCCAACTGCACTGAAGTCAGGTAAATATGACTCATTTCCTCCCATGTGAGCCATGGCTCCAGTAACAGCTCACACTGTGCAGAGACTCATCAGATATAAGTCTATTCCCACCAACTCCAAGTAGGTCACCTGCATAAAGCCCATTTCTTAGGATTTGCCAAGGCAACAAGGATTTTATCATAATATTTAGAATTAAACCGATGATCTTCAGAAATCTCCCCAAATCCTTCCAGTTAGTTACATGAGACTGTCATTACAGTGTCTTTCCTCCATGGAGGACTATGCGATCTTGTTTCTGTTTTTTCGCAGTTTAGAAAAACCTACAGTGCTTTAGTTCATTTACTTTGCTCCTGTAGTTTTAAATGAAACACTGCCTTGGGCTAAGGAACTTCTGTTAATGATAACACAAGGTTACAAAAATTAAGTCTAGATAGTAGAAACCAGATTAAGACTGTGTTAATCTAAATACCAGACCCCAGATTTCCACCATCACACATTTTTATATGTATTTATCTCAATGAAAACAAATTACTATCTTTTTTTATCATCTCCATTTTTCCTGGAGAACAGATGATACTCAGTGTAATCAACCCAAACTTGTTATTTACACAAATCCTCCGAGAACAACGATAACCCTGTGATTTAAAGTATAACAGAAACAGTATTATTTATGTGTCCCGAACTGAGTTATAACCATCAGGCAAGTACAGAGAATATTCCTGAGGGGTCCGTATCACACCGGAGATGGCCTGTGAAGGCAGAAAGTGGAGCTCCAGCTTGCGTTAGGTTACTGAGTAGATGTCTGCAGTCAGTCACTGAATGGGGCCAGGATACGGGTATGGGAAGGGAGAGGAAGGGGAAGGTAAACCCAATGAGGACAGCTATTACTCTGAAAGAATCTTGCTAGGAACTTCTCTAACTCGTCTGTAATATGGACCTTCTCTAACCAAACACACCGCAGTGAGGAAAGCCTGCATCTTGCATCAGTGAGAACCAGCCTATGTCCTCATCTACGGAGATGCGTAACACCCACGTGGACATTACTGCAGCTTTTGGAATGTCTTAGGGAAGCATATATGGATTTTTAATCATCTTTCAATGCATGTTAGTACGGATCAAAGCCAGCTGCTCATGAGTGGCGATGTCCATTTGGAGCATTGCAAGCATGTCATCATTAACAGTCTGGGGGCCTCTTTTCAATTTGATTAAATTTTCTGGAGTTCCTTCAGCATGATGGTATTTTTAGTAGAGTCCTGTAACTTTACATATATCAATGTGTAAAACTGGAAATAAGAAGATCTCAAAGTCAGCCCCTAAAAGTGATGTACCATGAGAGTATTGGGAGTGAGGGGCGGAATTAGTTGCTTACTATTTTCTAACTACGGGGCATTACATTCATGAATATGAATTATTTTATTCTGTTTGGACCATGTGAGGCTCAAATGTATCTGGATTCACACATCTAGATTCAGCAATCAGCAATCAAAACTGCTGAGCTAAAGAATAAAGATAACAGTTTATTTCCCTGTGAAATAGAAATTTCAACAGTAAGGCTCTAGACTCTTGGCAACTGAAAAGTGTGTAAAATTAAATTAACATTCCTAAGCCCAAACCACTGATTTATAACAAATTGTGTATGTTTTATGTAACTTTTATGTAAGATTTTTATATAAGCGTTTATGTATTGATCTATTGTTTCTCATGATTGTATTAATATAGAATCATTACTCATTACAGGAAACAAGGTAATTAAAAACTGTACCTGGAAACTGTCTTATGTACATCTAATTTTATTTTTTCTCTGCCTCTTTCAGCCTATTTGTTAAGTATTTTTTCTAGCTTATATCCTTTTTTTCTCCCCAAAGTATTTTAAAATGGTCCAGGAATAAACAAACAAACAAAAGAAAACTACATGGCCAAAAAGAAACACATTTTTAAAATTTCTGACTCATCTTCAGCTAAGTTCTGGGGAATTCCAAGCACTCAACAAACAGTGCGCAGCAAGAGGCCCATTGCTCAACTTTGGCTGAAGACTGCTCTTTGCCATCAACCACTTCATGTATATCTCCTCCTTTTATCATTTCTTGCCTGAATAAACAGGCTTTTCAGGAATGAAATGATTTTTGCACAAAACAAAATTGTACTCAAGATTTAAGTTATAGAGTGGCATTTTCTTGAATGAGTCAGCTTTAGTTTCTTTCTTCAATTCGTTTACCATAAAAACCCCCTCACTTTTTGTTGCACGAAGAAGATGTTTTTCATGTAGTACCCTGGATATCAGACTAAATGAAATATTCTGCAGCCTCATAATTACCTAGCCTTAAAGGATTAAATTATTTATCTGTACCTTTTATGATATCCTGCACTTTTTCTCCTAAATACTTTAAGGTCACTTAAAAAAGCAGTAATTTAAAGTTCTTGTGCTCCTTTTCATTTGTGGCACAGGCTTACAACTCTTTCAAATGTAGGTATTTAAATTTCCTTTGTGGTTATTTCAGTGGTATTATAAAAATAAAAAGCAGCTGACTTCTGTATTATTGTAATTGTGCTTTTCTTCATTTCTTGTAATGCCAAGTTACCAAATCAGTTGTGGTTAGTCTGAACTATTGACACTGCTTACTTCTGATGACTCTGTACTAGAATTTGTTATGAAATGTTTGTATTTTTTCTCTTTTCCTCATTCTTAATTTGTATAATTGAAAAGGTAACAATCGTAATTAAATTGATCATGGTATCTTCAGTATGTATGTACAGAACTGGATTTTCAAGTAAACTGATATTATATATATTTGTTTTCCTATTTTTCCCAAGGCATTAAGAAATAGTGATGCTAATATTCAAGTACAGCATCTGTATTGACTAGGGGAACAGAAGCTCAACATTATTTCAGAAAAGACTGTAATTTTTATTAATAAAAGGAATCTCTGTATTAGGTACACTAGTCAGTTTTACATCCACCCGTAAAGCAAGCACGAGAAGTACCTTAATTTCCTTAATGATCATAAATCACAAAAATGTTTTGTAATCTGAAAAATGAAACATGCCATCGAAGGTAAATTTTCTTAACAAACCATTAGGTTACACAAACCCCTATTTTTGCAAGTGTATGGTTTATTAACTCGTGGTATCAAGGCCAGAACAACACAGGTATTGTAAAATGAAGATCTATGTTTAGACAAGTGCTAACTCTTTAATCTCACTTGTATATTGCTAAGCATATTTTAACAATTAAAGTAGCACTTGCAAAGTAATACCAAGTATTGATTTGAATATGACCAAACTGGCACTTGGAGACATTAACACAGTCATTATAATATTGTACAACCTTATGTTTGCTTTAAAAATTCATAGAAAGCCAACATTAGCATAAGCTTGCTTTTCACTATAGCGGGGACTAAATGATCCAGCACTCAACAAGCCTTTCTTAGTGCATCATTCGGTACCCAAGTGTGCATGATCCTTGGGTAGGTCCTTGACTACATCTCTATCAGACACGGTCAAAGAATTCAAAACATAAATAACAAAGCTGAATATTTAACCCCTGTGTTATTATGCTAAACATATTCTGAGTATTTCCCCAAATGGCAGTTATGCTCTTGAAAATATTAAATCAGCATAAAGACTGAAATATGTCAAAATTACTGACTGCTAAAATTGAAGCCATATTAACTTTTATTTTGTTTGCACTTAATTGGGCAATAATTTTGAAGATTGGATTTTATTAAATATCTTGCGAAATGGTCTTTATCTTTCTCTGTAATGATGAGAAACATCGAACATAGTAAATAAATACGTTTAAGAAATTTACAATTTTTTTGGTAATATCCGCCTGTGACAACTGACATGCTTCTGGAGGGAGAAACCAACGAAGTGGCCGTCCAAAGAACAAAATACAGAGTTGTAGGTACGTTTCTTATTGCATTTAGTGCTCACAGGTAAATACATTCGATTAAACAGATCAGAAATGCAGAGCTCAATATCATTTTCTTCTCTTGTAAAATTATTTATTTCAGACATTCTCTACATATTTCCTGCTTGCTCCTGTAAACACTTCATCTATACTCTCCTGATACTCAGCAACTTCTTTACATAATGATCCTCATGAGTAAGCTTAAACAGTTATACGAAAGATTTTTCTGCAAAAAGGAGCTTTATTAAATGAAATTGCTTCAAAATACCATTTTGGCAGAAACTTAAACTCTGTTTTGTGAGATTTAGATAGTCTACGTCCTGCTGATGAAGCCAATAGCTTCCTAAAGCTTTTAGTAGTAGTTGCAGTTGAAGCAGAGCCCGCAGAGCTCAATTTTCAGGCTTTGAAAGCAATAGGGCTCTGTGATCTGGATTTTTAAAGATATTCAGGCGTTGGTGGCCAAGATAATTTCAGTAACAAAGTTCTGTTTTCAAAAATGACGCACGCAGAAATGAAAAACATGTAAAAAATGACACAAGCCTAACCTCACTGAAAGTTACAAACCTTCACTGCTATAACACTGTACGAAAAGTTAGCAAGGCTAAAAAAAAGCAGGACGAAATACTTTTAAAACATGATGGCTTACTTCAGAGAAAGGATTACAATATCTGAACAACACAGTTCAGAATGTATGGCTTAAGAAATTGTGTAGCCACAACGAGGAACAAGACAAACAACTGCACAAAAGAAAACTCCTGCATGCATAAACACTGAAGAAAATAATTGTGTTTAAGATGCCTAGATTTAGTGCCTATGCTTCCCTGTCCCCTTGACATTTTTTTTTCTTGCTTTTTTCAATACTTCTTAACAAACACAGCTGTTATAGAAATCATAATTGCTATTTGGTTATGTATTTTATCTGCTCACTGTAGGCAAGCACACAAAGCGACAGAGATGGACAATGTCTTTATAGTCATTGGATACCCAGAAGCTTAGTTCCCCTCAGCTTTCAAAATCTGTGCTACCGAGAATGATTTTTTTCTCAAGCATCCTACTAAGTAGACTTGACTGACATCTTTGCAATTCTAACTCTAAATATTTATACGACATATATCCTTTTGCTAACACCGACTTATCACAGGGAAGTCAAATAGGTTTAGTACCTCATCTGTCCAGTAACTAGGGCTAAACACACTGATCTCACCAAATCCACAAGCTGCTTATTATTTTTCATATAGCAATGACGAGAGGTCCAAATCAAAGGTCAAGGTCCCTTTAGGTAATACAGTCAATGAAAACATGGTCCCAGTCCAAAAAGATAATACAGTATTTTTCTAAACAAAGCAGCAGTGAATCATACTAATCTGAATAAATCTTAATGTAAACCTATTCAAAGAAGCCAGTGTACACATAGGCAAATACAATTTCAAGGAAGAAAGAATTTCTTTCATTAGATCAACGGATGCAGGTGGAGAGAAAAGGCATGCTTTTAGATATACATGCTCTTCTTTCATCTACACACACACACACTTACCACAGGGCAAGGCCACTGTAATTTATGGGGGATCTCCTCTACAGACATAGGACAGATCGAGCAGGGCACTGCAGGGAGTCAGCCACCGGAGAAAGTGAGTGACCAGAAGACTCACTTCCATCTGGAAGTCTCCTTGCGGACAGGGCTGCCCTTCAGCTGCTCACGGCAGACCACGTTTCAGGCAAATGAAGTTGGTTTTTGATTACAGAGACTATATCAAATGTATTTTAAGCACTATTGTACACACGCCCATTAAACTGATAAAGGTAATGTATTAAGAGGTTACAGGATTGCTTTGACAATCTTTCACAGGTCTTATCCACTACACATGACATCCGTAGAGGAAACACAATGATATGCATATCAAAGGGACCAATTTTTTCTGACCATATTGTATTCCTCATAAACAATAGTTACGGCGGTGCCTCTAAGGCTCTCATTACGGTAATTTCTTTCCTTTGGTAAAGAGGCGACAGATCTTGGCAAACAGATGAAACGTCAGACTGTTCATTTGCTACTTGAATTGAAACAATCACATCTGATACAATTATGATTTCCTCTTCCCAATATTAACCAAAATTCAGGATCATAGGCATAGGCCTTTTTCTTTCATGAATTTTAAAGAAACTGGACTTTTTGTGGTTTCCCTTGACCACATTGGTGGAATTTGATTAGACACAACACTTACCACAAGTCATATTTTTATGAGTCTACGAAGCTGTGAAAGTATTCCTCAGCCTGCTTAATGAAACAACTGTTAACCAGCAGAAGAAAGTAGCTGTTACGACGCTACCGTGGTTGGAAAAATGACTAAGTAAAAACAACAATCTTTTTTCTCAGCAGTTTTACTCTCTGAATGAGTTCACAATCTATTTAGTTCTGCAGCAAAACTAAAATCTTTTAACCACGCTGCGTTCAGTGGTACTGCAGCATCAGCACAGGCGTGAGAGACAGGGAGCGGTAACTATT
Source organism: Mycteria americana (assembly GCF_035582795.1). NCBI lineage: Eukaryota > Metazoa > Chordata > Aves > Ciconiiformes > Ciconiidae > Mycteria > Mycteria americana. The sequence continues at coordinate 42,876,323 of NC_134366.1, read as the reverse complement.
ATCACCTCACATTTTAACAAGTAGGTGGCAACCATCCCCCAATATGTCTTTGAACTAGGAAACATGAAGGTGAGGAGAGTGCTTTTAAGTGTTATTATCTTCTTTGCTACATCCCACAGAAACACTTAAGGCGAAATGAGAATCTCCCCAGGAAGGGTGTGGTATATATAAGAATAACCTTTTTGTTTATCAACTGACTATGCTATTTCCTAAATAAGTAAAAGTTGGACACTCTGAATTTTTAGAAAACTGTTTTTTTTACATTTTCAACCACCGCTGCAAAACTGACATACTCATAGAATGTCACAGCTTTTTTTGGTGGTGTTTTCACACTATTAATAAATGTTTTGTGGAAAGAGATTGCTCAGCTCTTTTCGTAGTACTTTCCAAAATATGGCACTTTTATTAAATTGACCATGAGTAATTCAGAGCAGACTAAACAATGCTAAATTACTTCCAATCATATTCATTCATTTTCTAAAGGTATCTTAAAATTAATTTGTAGTATTTTTCATCAGTTTTTCTCCTCCTTGGACTCCCAGTCTAATTTGCTGACAGGTCAGTGATCTGCTTTTAAATGCTAACTAGAATGACAACCCCCCCCCCCCCCCCCTTTCCTGCCTTTTCAAACTTTATTTTATTAGTCTCTCCTAAGATGTTTTTCTCTCTCTTTTGGCCGTCACTGAGACAGACTGGCAGCGTAACTCTGGCAAATGTTCAGGCTGCACGGATAAGCTTTTAAAGCCGAAGTTCTATAAATAACACAGGAACATTCAATTTAATGAGAAACGACAACATAAAAAATGGTAGATAAATGACACATTTATTTTTACACAAGAATTAACTTACAGATCTCAGTTTTTCAGAGATCAAGGAAGTGTAATGCTTCACAGGCTTAAAAAAAGTAGATGCATAGAGATGAAGGGAAACCTAATTTGTCTGTTGTTAGTCTTCTGGTGCTTTTTTTCATGCATCTTTCCATGCGAAGCACTGGCCTCCCAGTTTGGCTGCTTCTATGCTTTCTAAATCTGCAGCAGGATTAGATAGCCAGAATAAGTGCCCTCAAAGATTTTAACTACCACTGTGATAGCGAGGGGCTCACCAAGTTCACGAATTTGAATTAGTTTCACTCATTTTTTACTATGTGATAATATCTGCAGACTGACTTGGAAATCCACTGTGGCAGATGCTGTGCACACAGAGAGGATGAATTGCTTCCTCTTCCAGGGAGTTTATGGTTGCAATTTGAAATTAATGGATGGTCTTTCTGGTCCTTATGAAAAAAGTATCAGCTCAAATGAAATAGGCATTAAAATTTCAACAGCTATGAAAACGAAAACATTCCTCCATAATATTTACTGTCATTGCTATATTATTTAAATATTTTGTTTACTGCTTGATTGGACTTTTAAGGCTTTACCTTTTCTCCTCAGGGTTAAGCAATACCCACATTTTCTCCCAATGGTTTGGGCACAAAGCATTATGTTCTGCTAGTCCACATGAATATTACATATCCACATGTGATTTTCTTTCCTTCACTTATATTCCCCTCTGTCCCTTGCGGCAGATAATCTTAAATAAACTTGATAGAAAGCTGGGAATGCATGATATCGCTTTTGCTGAGTACAGTAAGACTTCCTTAAAAACAAAACAAAACAAACCGCTCCCCCCCAATATTTGTTCCTATTGCTGTACAGTGCAATTCAGACAAGGTCACCCTGGGATTCCTCTCCCTGCAAAGTAACAGCAACAGGAATAAGGAAAATGTCAGTAAAGAAGCAGTCCAGCTTTTTGGTTTTTAGACGACCTGCCTACGCTGGCAGGATGGTTCTTTCTCTTTGCTTTTCTGCAGCAGAACCAACCAAAAGCAAGTATATGAGGCATACGCCTGTATCTGAAAAAGGAAAGGGCAACTTACATAGGTAGTCATAAAAAAAAAAGTTAGTCAAATACCTGTGAAAGCATCAACTGAACTCAGTGTACTTAAAGACGCTATAATATCTGCAGTTTACAGCATCCTATAATCCAGTTCCTAACCTATGAAATATGTAGTCTACTAATAAGATCTCAAGGCCATAGTTATCTATTAATTAATCCATGCTAGTATCTTGATTTGTGAGATAAGGCAAAAAACCCCCTTGCTTGCTTGTGTCATGTGATACCAGAAGCTTAATTAAAGCTCTTTAAAAAAAATAAAATCCATTGGATGCCATTAAAGTGCCAGGTGTACAAGTCATTATCTCAGGAGAGAAAAAGACACATTTTACTGGCCATAAAAGCTAAATTTTTCTAATACCAGCACCAATAAACCTTTCAGTTAATCTGCAAATGCACAGTGCTTGTTAAAGGTAAGCACAATGAAAGTATTATCTGGGACAATTTTTCTTCTAATGAACAAAAATGTAAAATTATCTGCAAGAGAGCTCACGGTATTGACTGAACATAAGCAACTGGAGACTGTGGGTACTGTGTAAGTACATACATTGTGGAGCAGTCGGTTTAAATAACCCACCAGTTTATCAGTTCTTCTAGAGCAATCTTACATACTTAACAAGCATTAGGGAAAAAAAAGTGGTATCCCAGCCCTTTTAGTAAAAGGCAACTTGGGATACCCAGTGAAGACCGATGGTAAGAACTCAAAGTCTGTTAGTATAGGTAATAAGTCTAAAGCAATTACTACCTGCTACGGAAGCACTCTATTGATTTGGCCACTTAAGTTTGATAAATGGGTGTCATATAGCAGAAACCATAAGAAGGAAGCAGCTCATAATCCTGGCACTGAATCTTAATTTACTGCAAGAATGTCAAAGTCAATATTTTAAAAAAATACTGGTATTTGTGTTAATGCAGGCTGCTTTCAAATGACACCCTCCTCCCCTCAGCATGGCAAAATGTCACAAGCATTAATATTTCATTATAAACTGCTTCTTCCATCAGATAAGTTGCAATATACACCACACAATTGTCTGCAATCCAGAACACAGAAATAATACTTGTTCTACTTATCAATAAAGATTATTTTAGAATTTTTCATATCACCTACTGGCAACAACAACATCCACATGCCATTAGTATTTTCACATCTTCAGTTTACTTCTCCCTCTGTGATTTACTATGTACAATTTACATGCCCAAAGCACTGCACTACAGAACTAATAATGAAAATGCTCTGCATGTACTGGAAACTTGCACCAAACTTTAACAGCCTATTGAAATACTATGCCTTATGATCGGTTGAAGTAGTTAACACCTGTAAGAACCATTTTAAAGTGTATATACTCAAATCACTATTGGATACAGTTGCATGCTTTACGAATTGTTACAAATTCTGTGGAGAACTTCCAGGACAGCAGTTTGCAAAACCAGAATAAATAATAAATTCATAAACCTTTAGGAGAAAAGGAGATTTACTCCCCCAAAAGGCACTAGACAGTTTCTAGATCATCAGTAGGCAAGCTAGGGATGGAAACGATGGGAAAGTGCACTGAAACAGAACACTTGAATAAATTAGCTAAAGTCCTACATCTGGTTCAGCTGTTAATTTAACTACATCCCAAAACATCCACTAAAGGTTTTGCATTCACATAATGGCCATGAATGAGGAATAGCTCATGATGAAATAGGTGTTTCTAGTACCGTTTTCCAGGAATCGGTACTAGAATCAACACAATTCAATCATTTCCATCAGCGATCTGAATGGCATTTTCTGATAAAACCACAGAATGCCACAAAGATCGGTGAGAAGTGAAACGTTAAAAGGACACTGCAGTCATGCAGGGCTCGCCCACAAGGTGCAGCGACAGTGCGAGAGGAACCCAAAGCTCATGAAAACCTAACGGGAATTGGCAAGCACTCCTAGCACATTGCAGCTCAGATCTCAGAGTGGCACGGTACACTGATGCTGACTCAGCAATTTAGATTGAGGTGGCTCACAGGACTCCAGCTTGGGGTTGCCTTATGCAGACACAGCTGAAGAGTATCTGGATCTCTGGTGTAGCAATGACTGCAGAGCAACCTGGCTTGTATCATAAACCGAGCCCTATTGGACAAAGTGTATTTTAAAACGTTGAAAACATTTAGGGACACATCGTGCAGCCCAGGTCTTCAAAATGGGGGACTATAAAGTTGTGGTTCTAAAAAATTACACTGGATAAGCAACATCACACCAATATTCAGTGTTGTGCAGTGGCAAAAAGGACATATAGTCAATAGAGAAATAATTTTACTTATATAGATGGTGTTGGAATACTACATAGCATTCTGGTGCTCATATTTTCATATTTTCACGAGATATTGGAAAATCTGGAGAGTGTAAGGAAAAGAAACATAGAGTCAAGGACTGGAAAAAATGCCTTATTGTGAAAGATATAAACTGCTGAATACCGGACTCTAAAGAAAGCTTATTTAGCAAAACAAAGTGCAATACATATGTGAAAGCTGAAGCCAGATTAATTCAAATTGGAAATAAAACATGAATTTTTACTAGTGAAAGTGATAATTCACTGGAATAAACTGCCAAGGGAAGTGGCAGATTCTTCTGATGTCTTCCAGTCACGAGAAGATCTCTTTCTGGAGGACCAAGTGTGAGATCAATCCTGCGGTAAAGGTAAATGGTGGAAATGAGGGTCTGTGATAAATAGCAGGTTAACCTGGCTCTCAGTCTCCTCTGTCGTAAACTCTGTGAATCTAAGAAAGTGAAAAGCAGGTAACAACAGCGTAAGATTCTCCTGTATCCTTTCATTTAATAGTTATAGTTTAAGGTATCAATCCCATTTTCCTCTGGAGAGAAATGGATCAATAGAACAGGCTCAGAAGACGAAAATGAAGTTTGGCTCTAAAATTGGTAACTACATCTTCTAAAAGTAACAAGCTGGCTTCTGTGTTTTGGTCTACAAACAATTGTAAAGTTTGATAAAACAGGAAGAGATATGAAACTTGGGGCTGATATTTTTAGGTAACTTGAGGCAAACTCAGGGGATTTTGAGACCTATCATCGATGCAGTGAAATTATCGTATACAGAATTTATTTGCTAGATCAGGAAAAAGAACATGACTTCAAACTGGTCATTGAGCCAGGGAATTATTTCAGAGTGGTGCATAACACTGTGAAGGCTGCCTTAGAACTGGTAAACAAGTACTCAAAATGAGAGAGAGGAAGAACGGGCAGATACAGCAGTGAGATATTTTTTCCACTGATAGCCAGAGGTCAGTAATTACATGGAAAATCTGTAAGCAATGTCACACAGGAGGTGAGAGAGGAAATGAAATATGATCAAGAGTCCTATTCAGGCCTGTGAAAGGCCTGTCTGTTTGCCACCTCAGATAAAGTTGTTGAGGATATCACATTATAGAAAGGTCTTTTTAGAAAAATATTCTTCTGATTCATATCTAATGACTAGTGTTCCATATGCCTGTACTGAGTATATGATCATTAGAAATTTGGTCACTCTAATGAGTCTTGTAAACTCATCATCTCAGGCATGTCTTTTTTGACCATCAATTTTACCAGTATTCTTCCATACAGAATAGCAGGAGAGACATCACTGCACAGCAGTCTTCAGATGCAGAGTGACATTTTGACCAGCCCCGGAGGGTGCTGGGGCTGCCACCGCTCCGTGACACCATGGGCCAGCCAGAGGAGTAGGTGGAACTCAAAGCTGTGCCCAAACAACGGTTCCATTTCTTCCCACAAGGACATAAAGCTCTGTACTGAGCTGCTGGAACAGCCATTATAATTATATATATATTCACAGTGAGATGAACAGTGCAAGTACCTCACCCTAAAGGTATGCACTCTGATTTGCATATCAGAAATGCTGATGTTCTCCTAAAAACACTTTATCTGTAACTGAAGGCAGCAGATTAATATGCCAAAATTTACATGTGACTTTTTTATTGAAAGCGAGATGGATTTCCATACTCATTTCAGGACTTAAAAAATAAATTTCACTTTTTAAAAAGAAAAAAACCCACAACATGTTTATGAAATTTCTGTGGGTTGTTTTCTTACTAGCAGAACACTGAGTAAGTTCTTCCATTATAGCGCTTTAGTAAAGGAAAAAAAATTGACTGATTTCAACAGATTTTGGGCCAAGTCTTTTGCCTAAATAGTACATCCATATTTTCAAGTGGTTTTCCTAACAGGCTGATCTAAAGCTCATTGAAGTTCATCAGATTCCTTCCTGTTGAGTACAATGAAGATTGAATTCAGCCTATGGAGTAATCGCTCCACAGGCTCAGGTGCATGTCTGAGAGGAAAGACTGAAGTTTCCCTTTCAAACTACAGAAGGAGTCAACTTCTGCCCATAAGAGTGCTTCGAAAAGAGAAGCGGAACCATTAGACTATGAAAAGTGGTTGAACCCCCAAAAGCCTCACACTCCTCCCTGCCCAAACAACTCCTAAAAAGTTACTAAAAAACCACGCAGAAAGAATACTGGGATTGCTGGTTCTTTGTTTCACGCTGAGTCCAGCAGTCACCAGTAATGGCCAAAATACAGCACGTATCAGGCAGTATCAGGTACAGTCACGCACCACCAGCCACAACAATTTTCTGAGTGACAAAGCAAGAGCAGGAACTTGCATTGTTTTTAGGTAAAGCAGCCTTTAACTGGGCTTTAAGGCCCTCACCTGTGTGAAACAACTCCTCAGAGGAACTGAGAAGGAATCTCCATAAGCAGTCATCAACACCAGAGCCCCCTTGGGATAACCAGATTTAAGAATATACAACCCTGCCCCGCACACCACCACAACCCTGGCGTAAAATATGTGACATTAACATTTACGAGTTGATTCATGAGATTCCTCTAAATATTTTTCTTTTTCAGCCATACAAAATGGAAGGTCCACGAAGACAGATAATATCTTTTATTAGATCAACTGATATATCTGGAGAAAAAAGACGTTTCCAGTCACTTAGCCCCTTTTTCAGTTCTGAATTAGAAGCAGCCACCTTCAAAATGAAATACAAATTAGGGACAACTGTTCTAACTAGATATATTGACCAGTCAGAGCACCCAAAATGAAAGGGATACAATATTTGGGCAGTAGATGGGGCATTAGCAGGAAGAGGGCTGATAAGGTGCTCTATCTCTATAAGAAGGAAAGAGACAGGGAAATTATCAGGCACATGTTTCATTCTTCACTGTTTGAAGCTTCTCTATTTGGATGAATGGCCAACACCTTGAGTAAGAGATATTAAGATTGCTTTCCAGTAACATATGCCTTCTTGATGTCTATACACGCACAAAGAATGACTTCAAGGATTAACAGTTTATAACAGCTTGGAGATCCACACAACATAATGAACACAAGCAACAAACCTGAACTTGAATCTGCTACAGCTGCAGCGCTCCGTATATTGCTAAGCAATGTCTTGTTGGTTGCATTTTAACTATTTTTTTCAGTCTTTGACAAGGAATGTAGTATGAATCTTTGGACACTGAAAAACTGTGCCTCGCTTTCCTGGATAACTTCCCCGAGGAACAACGTTACTGGAGCAATGCCTCTCTCTCTGCTTCAGGCTGAGAAGGAAATATTTGTCTCTTAAAGGACACTCACCATTTAGCTCCTGCACCCAGGCATTAAAAGAACACTCATTTTATCAAGAAATGTATCACTGCAATATAGAGGAATAGGAAAGCTGTGCCTTTTTTTAGTAAGGATCAATATTAGGATAACATAGGCCTTTCTTTAATGTTCTTACTCCCAGCAGGAGTAACAGACAATGTAAGAACAACTATTTAAATACTGAAAGTTATGGACCCAAATCCTAAATTACCCTAATCCTAATCCTAAATTATCCTCAACAGTTTAGGATTTGATTATTCCTTTTCATTATCTTTCTCAATTTTGTTGGGTATTTTTGTTCTAAACCATTCTTAATCAGAACACAAAGCATTGTTTAATTGTCATTTAGATGATTTTGATGATAACACTCTACCTTTTCTATTGAACATCCTCTGGTACTTGGTGTAACTGATGCACTCCATGATATGTAAAGGATAGCTTTTAAAGTTTATTGGATGATTTCCCAATTCAGGTGTTTTGCCTAGTATTTTTCTCTTTCTGCAGAACAAAGTAGATCATATCCTCTCAGGAATTCCTTTACTTCCATTCCATAATACGTCAGCAGTAGCTTTTAAAAATTATTTTTACATGAGTGCAGCTTCTCTTTTTTTAAACATATGATTTACACTGTCAAATGGGAAAAGTGACTGAAATAGCGCAGACTTACTTTCATAGCTGTTATGCTATTTTTTCATGCTTGGAAGTATTGTAATGTTCAAGGGAGCAATTAAAATAGTTCCGCTGTGTAGTAATAAAGAATATGATTCTCAAGTCAAGTGCCAGCCAAGAAGGTTTCATAAACTAAGAGAACACTGAATTTCTGGATGTTATAATATGCTACGTAGGTATTTACTCTGAAAATGATAAACTTCATTATAGTTTCAAATTTTTAACAAAAAAGTGAGAAAATAATTTAAATGGTGTCCATAGTATTACACCAATGCAATGGACCACTTAGAAGGCAAAAGATTTGAGCAATAAGATTAAAAATCTATTAATATAAATAAAGTTGTTTTATAACTGACAAACATTTTCTTTCAGGAATGTTTTAACTTTACATCACATACCATAAAATATATTTGGTTTCAGTGGCTTCACCAACGTCTTCAACATTGCATTTTTCTACTTAGAGAGACAAATTTAATCCTATTTCTCCTTCTATTATATATTAATGTTTACAAAAATATTGTACCCATGAGAGTTATATTTCTAGGATTCAATTTCAGTACTTGGAACAGCACTGATTCAGAGGCTTTTATAGAAATAATATGTGAAAGCATTTCGATGAAACATAACTGCTTTAGGATTTCCCTTCAGTCCCTTCATGACACACTTAACAGTATTTCTCACACTTTCAAAGAGATCTGGTCTCTTAAGGAAAATACAGACAAAAACTGTAAAAATGACGAATTTTGACAGGTATCAAACTTAAAGCAAAGTGCAGTAACATTAACGCATGGCAAATCATACCACTTTACCATGTACAAATCCTTTTGCAAGAAAAACTGAGAGATTAGTACCACCCCTTGTACCACTACCCCTTCCCCTTCCATCCCCCTTTTAATTATTCCCAAGCTCTCCATTTTATACAACTCCTAAGCCACACACTCTCAAGCTTGGCATTACACGCAGACCTGAGACAAGGTATTCCAGATAACTACTCTGGGCGGAGCAGGCAGGACCGCAGAAGACCTTGATTCCAAACCATGCAACTTGCGCACATTAAAACCAAAAGCTTTTCTAACTGTGCGATTTCAATGGGATGAAAGCTGTCAGTGGACAAGGGAGCTAAGGATGCATCAAAAGCTCCAGTGCCATTAACTGGTGTCGTGTGTTTAGTGGTGGTGGTGGTGTGGTCTAGTTGCGTCGCATTTCTTTAGCGAGGCTCTTTTTGTCTCCTATTTTACATATATGTCGCAACCATCTGCAAGTTATAGCTTCTTACTCATAAAACTAGGAACAGCTTTTGTTACATGGGTTCTTTTGGTTGTAATTTTATATATATATATATATATATTTATTTATTATGGACATATGGACATACTAAGAACATTGCTAGTGTAAGTCAGACTCGACATAAGAGCTATACAGGCTACCCTGGAACCACAGAGCCAAATAACTCGCGTTACATTTTGCAGTGAAGAGATGAAGCAGCACTGTTCAGAGTTATCTCATTCAATTAAATGCTCCAGCATTCTAGTTTTGTAAATTTTATAAAAGTAATTCTGTTCTTATATGTAATGGTGTCTCAGAACAAGCAGACTGGGCACAGAGCACACTCACACTGGGATCGTGGATCTTTTTACTTACAGTAGATAACCCTTCAGCAAGGCACGTGGAACACACGCTTGTAAGCAAGTCCTCAACCATATGTTGAACAACTATAGACTTAATCTATGCATCAGGCTCAAGACTCCCCCTGCCTGGGGGTGGCAGAGAGATCCAAATTTCAGGCTTCTCCACAGAACTGCACATACTTGTACTGCTCTCTCCCACTTCGGCAAATGGAGGAAAAAAGGGACCGGCCAGAGGAACGCACCAGTTGCTCTGCTCTATTGTCTTTAAATTTGTGGAGCAAGAATCTCTTGCAGTGAGTGTGAGGAAGGGCACTGAAGTATGCACAGGGATGGAGAAGTACTATACAGTGAAGAAAAAACTTGAGGATATTTTCTTTCTAGTATTTTAGTATTATTATATTTTGAAATAGTGGTACATAAATTAGAATTTTGGAGAAGTACCTTTCCATATAAATAAAAGGTAATATCCTGAAGAGATTAATTTCTATTTAAAAATTTAAAAAGTAAATGAGGGTATCAACAGAAGGGTCTAAAGACAGCTACAGTATAGGAATACTAAGAGTACATATAAATTACTACTACAGAGTCAGCACATTGCGTTGTAGCTTGGCAGAGAGCTCAGAATTCCTGAACCCTGGCCCAGGGGATCAAAAGGTGAAGATCTGAACATCTGGCTGATGGTGGGAGAGAAGATAGTTTAAGTTTCCATTCTCTTCAAGCTGGCTAATATGTCAAGCTGCATTTTCAGCACAGTAATTGATGTCTTGATTAAAACAAAGCGTTCCAGATTTCAAGGGAAAAAAAAAGGCAAATCCACGTATATAAAAAAGAGAATATTTTAAAAAAGTTTGGAATCCTCAAAGCATACAAATCTTTTGTGTCTAACCAAGTTCAACTTGAAGATTAAAATGAACCTTCCTATGAAGTTGACTTTATAATTTTTTTATTTAAACATTTGAGGTAAATTTAATAAGTATCCTTTGCTTCAAAAACATTCAAGAATAGTAAGTAGTATTTTTGCATACTAAAGTAGCTTTGTTTAGTTTTCGTAAATGGCATAGAGAAAACTCAAACTGAATGTACATTAAGGCAATTTCACACCGTCTTTTTATCAATTTTACAGTGGGTCAATTTAACAGTGGGTGAGCAAGTAACACCTACAATGAAAAAATCCAATGGTAATGAAATAACCATACTCTTTCATCTTTTCCTTTATAATATGCTTGTGTGCATACACAGAAAGTGTTACTCTGTGATTTGAGTAATGACTGCAAGACAGAGGTGTCGAAATAGTCACTGCCTAAACCAAAACAATATCTAATTTTCCTTCAAACAAAACAAACAAGGGCTTCATGAAATAAAGTATCCTATGCTGTGGATGATGGCTAAAATGGGATGGGAAAAACCAAGCATTTAAAAATCTTTAAAGACATCTTAAGAATTAAAAATAGAATTGAGTTGGCATACAAATAGAATTCAAGTGCTAGACTAATCACTAAGAGCACAGCTGGAACAGCAAGGACAACAAAGATCTGGGTCTCTGCCATTCTTCATAAAGTAATGCTTTCCATGGTTTTTTAACCAAGGATCCCATGCTTTTTGAGAGGTGCCTTACGTTATGCAGAGGGCAACCAAAGCAGTACAAGGTCCTCTGCCTTCTCTAGGGTCATGCAACCAACCAGTTTAAGAAAAGAAAAAGCCATGCCATATCTCTTCTTGCCTACTCCCACGCTCTCAGGTTGTGTGCTACTCCAGCCCACCTTTCAACACACATTTCGGATTGTTTAAACTCATCTGCCAGGGCAGCTACAATGAACCCTTTTGACTATGCCGCTACAGAAAGTGAGCTTCATAGCCCTGAACAGATTTGAGCAATTAAAGAGACTGTAAGTAACACCAAAAACCGAGAACAACAAAATAAATCCTAAATAATGGGCTCGATTAGGTTCTGCTGCTGGAATTTTTGAACCTTGTTGGACTCTTTCCTCACTGGCTGTTTCAGAGTAGATGGAGCTCTACCAAAGTCTGCATTAGTTTACCATGCCTACCAAAGCCAGGGAAACACAGCGATGAGCAGAACATTATCCTTTTTAAGACTGCAGTATCCAAATGGCATAGCACAGGCACGGGGATTGGCTCTGCGCTTCTCAGGCTTACTCAGGCTGGCAGAAAGGAGAGGTTCAACCTGGGGATCAAAGGGATGACTTCATCTCAGATGTGACAAAATGCACAGAAGGGTTCACCTGCTGAAAGAAATTGTTTTGTTTTGTGTGTGCTGTTTCGTTTTTGCTTTTTTTTAAGAAAGTGAAGGTCTCATTCAAAGAGAGGTTTTCTTAATAAAAATATTTTTATTAGGGATAACTGTGATAAGAGGGCTTTTCACTTTCTAGATGTAACTAAGATCTCTGGGTTTGATTTATTCTGCTCCTTTATTCTAACCTTCAAATGACTCCTGCAGTCTTTTTTGCACAGTCTGAATACAAGAAATGGAAAGCTTCACAAATAAGAATAAACTGTCATGAGATGAAACTGGAAATTTGGAACTGAAATTCCTCAGACTGCAAATGGCATGAAAACTCGGCCTCCTTTATCCTTGGAGACTCATTTGTGTAGCTACAAATCATAGGAAAAATCTTTGAGGATGAAATATGAAAAATGATAACAGAAAATAATTGCTTAACACATGCATAAAAGTATGACCTGAGCAGTAAAGCTGTGATTACATTTACTACCTGAATAAACGCTTGGCTTTGAGGAAAAGAGATTCTCTCAAAAGACATATCTATAATTACAGCTCCTTTGAAATGAATGTTGTACAAATCCTTAGAAAACATTACACATAACTAAACAATTTCTGCAGCTAATATACAGCAGAGCCTGTGCCCCCTGGTACATGCTGCATCAAAATGCCAAGTTTGTCTCTTCATGAATTCCTGTAAAAATTCTGTACCTCTCTGGGAATGGCTCTCTCTTTACTTCATTCTTTTTACATGCCTAAATAGTACTAGAGAGAGGAAAAGCTGAGTGGATACCTTTGGAGTATGTGAACTCTAACTATCCATAACTTCGGTAAAACTTCTGTAATAAGGGACTGTAGCTATGTGAAAAAAATTGCATCACTTTATGCTGCCTGTGCAAATACATCTGGGTAACTGATCTGTTACTACAAACTGTTACACTTTTGTTATTTTTAGTTAACTCTGAGCAGGATACCCTCGGGAGCCACAAACTCCAGTTATAATTGCAGCTACAATTTTGAATCTATTTCCTCATGTGTACAATGCCTTGCACTGACCATCAAACAAAAGTTATATACAGAGATTTCTCATACGCTTCAACAGAGCAAGGTGACCTCTGCATAGTAATTAATATAATTCCGTCTTTATTGTGGGCTCTGCTGGGGTGTTTCTTTGTTTAGTACTGCCCGGCTGACTGGAAGATGCATGCCCTCACCTGATCCTCATCCACCTTTGAGCAGTCTACCACCTCCTCTGACCTTTCCGACTGAGTACCTACCTACTGCTTCAACAGACAGCTGCATCGTCATTGACTCTTGGCAAATGTGGCAAGAATTTGTTTCTGAGTTATATAACGATCTAAAAATGTATCTTACTGGTTGCTTCAAGTCAGCTGGTATTTCACAAAATAAATTGTGTGGGATATGCTGTGGGGAGTCTGGAAGAAAAGAGCACTAATGCCTGAGAAATGCAGAGAAAAGTTGGAATACTTAAAAATTTTAAGTACTTTTGGGAATTTTCAGTCCCCTCTTCCATTATGCAACTTTTTAATGAAGTTGTAAGTATTTTCTCAGTTCTTAAAAACTGACCACATTAAGTATATGCACCAAAACACATATTTCTATTTTACACGTACGTAAAAATCTCTGATATATTGAGCTATTTTTATTTTTACTAGTTGTGGTGGGTTGACCCAGGCTGGACACCAGGTGCCCACCAAGCTGCTCTATCACTCGCCTCCTCAGCTGGACAGGGGACAGAAAATACAACAAAAGGCTCATGGGTCGAGATAAGGACAGGGAGATCGCTCACCAGTTACCTGCGCGGGTAAAACAGACTCAACTCAGGGAAATTAGTTTAATTTATTACCAACCAAATCAGAGTAGGATAATGGGAAATAAAACCAAATCTTAAAAACACCTTCCCCCCATTCCTTCCTTCTTCCTGGGCTTAACTTCACTCCCAAATTCTCTACCTCCCCCCCCCCCCCCCCTGCCCAGCAGTGCAGGGGGATGGGGAATGGGGGTTGCACTCAGTTCATCACACGTTGTCTCTGCCGCTCCTTCCTCCTCAGGGGGAGGACTCTTCACTCTCTTCCCCTGCTCCAGCGTGGGGTCCTCCACGGGCTGCAGGTGGATATCTGCTCCACCGTGGACCTCCATGGGCTGCAGGTGGATATCTGCTCCACCATGGACCTCCATGGGCTGCAGGGGGACAGCCTGCCTCACTGTGGTCTTCACCACGGACTGCAGGGGAATCTCTGCTCCGGTGCCTGGAGCACCTCCTCCCCTCCTTCTTCACTGACCTTGGTGTCTGCAGGGCTGTTTCATATATTCTCACTCCTCTCTCTGGCTGCAGTTGCTGTTGTGCAGCAACTTTTTCCCCTTCTTAAGTAAGTTATCCCAGAGGTGCTACCAACATCACTGATGGGCTCGGCCTTGGCCAGCAGCAGGTCCGTCTTGGAGCCAGCTGGCATTGGCTCTATTGGACATAGGGGAAGCTTCTAGCAGCTTCTCACAGAAGCCACCCCTGTAGCCCCCCGCTACCAAAACCTTGCCACGCAAACCCAATACACTGGTGTAAATGATTTTTAACAAGATCAGAATCATGAGACTATCTGCTCCCAGAGCTGTCTTCCTGAAGTACAAAGAATGGAAATGTGAGTAGAAACCATTACTTTTGTGGGATTTGGGAAAATAAAATTGAATAAACAAATCAACAAAGATCAATGATTCAAAAATCAGTTTGTAGCATGAGTGAATATATATAAGTAGATGGGTCAAAAAAATCTTCCATAAGTTAAGTTCTTTTTAGGTGACATATTTTTATCCTTTCAAAAGAAGTTGTCATTAAACGTAGCTGTTATTTAAAGTAGTAATACTAGTACTGATACTCTTAAGAATTATAAGTATCTTTTCATGTGTATTGCCTTCATGCCCAATACCTCTGTAGGGAGAAGTAACTGGTTGCCAAAGTAAAAGTTCAGAAATCACAAATGAGTTTAAAAGATTATTAGGAAAAAAAACCACGGAATTGTGTTTCTTATCTTTGGACTGTACTTTTCCAGAAGTTTTCTCAAAATGTGTCTGTTCGATGCAGGGCTTCAACTACACCCAGACAAGATGACAAACCCATTGAATTAGACACTATAAACATACTTAAAGTGATTGTGCTTGCCATGAGTAATACACAGGTTAGCAGCAATATAACAATGATTTTGTGAAGTCAGAAACAAGCAGGGATTAGGCTCATCTTGTATACAGGCTGCGAAAGGCTGGTCTGGGCAAGAGTCAGACTGATGCCTCGAAGCTCAAAGGTTGGGTAGGTCATTAGCAGTGTTTTCAGGTACCCAGCCTATTGTAAACACTACCTGAGAGGAGAGCCGGTGCTTTCTGAAAAGATACTGTGGTCTAATGCAGCTGAACCCTTCTGTCACTTAGGCAGGATCTGCCGCTTCTCCTGCACTTGGACAAAATCTCCCACATGCTTCTTTCAACCTGGCATGTACATGTAAAGAAACCACTCCCATTAGTCAAATGCAGATAATAAAAATGCTGAAGTCAAGCACATACTAAGTATTAAATACAAAGCCCTTTCAAGTAAAATATTCCCAGATCTAAAGCCAATCCTACAAGTGTTCCAAGCTCCTTACAGCAACTGCACACACTCTGCACTCTCTTTTCCACCCTTCATATGGACCATCCATAGTATTTCAGTCACAAAGCTCCTATCCAAAACACATACCTCCTCCTCTACAGATTTGGGGAAAAAGCAAGCCTTGAATGCACTTTCAGAAGGAGCATTCCTCATCCCCTGCAGGCCCTGTTTCGGTAGTCTCCTCATCTATGCTGGCGTAACTGCTTGATACAGCTATAGGATAAACTGATGCAGCTACAAACCAATAAGCAATAATAATAGCAATGACAACATTAAAGGTGAACTTAGTAGATACAGGCTGGAGCTGCTGCTGAAGAAAGACCTGGGTAAGTACGGCCGTAGTGGGAGAACATCTGCAACCGTTACTTGTGCACCCGCCAACGCAGATAAATCACATGCTCCAGGTGTACACAAGTATTTGCAAGACAGCAGCAAATGAAGGAACCTAATGTATTGGCTTGTAAACTTGACGATTCTGAGTATAATCCCAGCTAGTATTACTAGCTCCTACTACATTGATTTATTGTCCACATTTGCCTACCACAGGATCCTGGCATTTTCTTTCAGAGGGCACAGTTGGAGACCAAGGAAAATGCCCACGAAGCAGGACCCAACATGACTATTTCATTCGAATTTCATTCCAAGCTGGAGAGTTGGAATTTGATTGATTTTGGACTAAAGTCAAAATCAGAAGGATCTCTGACCTCTGAAATGTTACACGGGCAATTTTTGCTAAATTAGGACTCAAATCTCCATGCGGTGTATACACATATGTTGTGCAACAGATATGTTTTACAACTGATACGTTACTTAAAACACATGCAGTATAAAATATGGTTAAGTATTTCAGTAAAACTTAAATAACAACCACAAAGCACCAGAAAAATGCTGTAAAATACCCATAAGGGCTTGGTTCAAATAACAGAAAACAAGAAATTAGGGGGTTGAGGCTTGGAACTATCAGAAAATCCCTTAAAACCACAAGAATTTCAGGGAATTAAAAAATGGTTCCAGGCTATACTTTGAATTTGGGGGCATCTATCACTATGAAGCAGGTTATTAACAATATTTAAAATTAATCTTCATGTGAACGCAGTGATGTTTTTAGTTGCACATTATATAAACAAAAACAACCAAGGGCAAATTTGATGGTTTAATTTATGAAATGGCAACTGGAAATCCTGCTTTGCTTATGCACCCGACCTTGCTATGTTCATGGTGTCTCTTTGCAAAACTGCTGAATACTAATTTTTAAGCACGTCGTCCTTCAAGTGCTGTTTTAAGCACCCCCTACTACACGAACAGATGAAGCAAACTGCCGACAAGCTGCAGCGCATGTAATACACACAATGTGGTTAACAAACAGCGTTCTGTAAAACCACAAAGGCCAACTACGTCTCTGATTAAGTCAAGTGAAATCAGTATTGTTACACCAGGATTACATTCATATCTGACTTCCGAAGTTTTAGGCTTCTCTATCCATTTAAACACAGATGTCTTCAAAAATGTCTTACCATCTCCATGAAAATATCAGACAAAACTAAGCCTGACCTTGGAGAAAATTTGTAGAAGGGAAACAAAGTGGCAATTAACCCCTAAGAATTGCACTTCCATTTTCCACCCTCCCACTGCTGACTTTGTCATTCCTTTAATAACAGAAAGATTTTCAAAATTTCTAGTCCATTAACCAACAGCTTGTGGACACCAAGAAGCAGACGGGAGAAGGCACATTAAAATTAGGTTTTGTTCAGGAAGGAAAAAATAGAAAATGCTGCACATAACTGTACAGACAGGAAGATGATATCAGTGCAACTCATAATCTGAAGCTTTTAAAAGCATTTAAGGATGTTTCTATAGCTTTACAGGATTTGGGTTTTGGAGTCCTGTTGTCAACCAGGCCTACTTTCTGGAGAATTTCTAATTTCTACTATTTCTCTGGAGATAAAACATATTATTTAAAATATTTGAAAAAATAATAGAGTCATTCTTAATATCTGATACCTTAAAGCTAATAAATACAGATGTACTGATTTTTATAATGTAAATGTTACTTTCATACTTTACTGATTCCGTATGTAATGTGATGTGTCTATAGATATTAAATTTTACTATCAAATCCACTAGAATAATTAATTTATAAGAATGCTGTCCATTTTCATGGCTTTATTTTATATATTTAATTGAGCTTTGTACATTGTAAATCACATTCTTAAGGGACAATGTCTTACATTTCATCAGATTAATGCTCCGCCAATTTAATGTGTTCACTAGGAGTAGTAGTTTTCATAACAATCAACTAGTTCTCTGAATCCTCTTTGGGATGTTAAAAAGACATTATTTCTATTCCTAAGATCTTTGCTATTACTCTCTCCAGACATAGCCTTGCTCATAATATTAGCTAGCAGGAGATGAACGTAATGTGCTAAACGGCTAATAAAATCTTTTATATGTTTTATATTTATTATTTGAGAATTTCTACTTTCTCTCTTTATCAACACAGTGCTGTGACAAAGATTTGGACAGCGATTCTATGAATTGTCCTAAGTTTGTGATGAAAAATTAACCTAGATCTGTATTCAGGTTATAATCTGACTCCACAGCATCTTCTTCCTTGAGCTCCCTGTATGGAAATGAGAATGAAGAAATAGAAATTCCTCTGAGGTTGTGAAGTTGCTGGTGTCTGATAGAGGAGAGAGGAAGAGAACAAGAACTGTTCTTCTTCCCCCCCAAGTCAATTCACACACACAAACTCAAGGATAGGCAGCCCTGAAATGCCCGAGCTCCATTTCCTGCTCTAGTCAAGGAGTGATTATTTATACAAATGCAAGCAGCGCCCCGGGGATACAGCAAGAGTACACCCCCCCGCAATACGCCACAGCACAGTATGTCCCCAGACATCTTCACGGGATGGGGAGGAAAGTGCGGGTTCAAGTCTACTTGGGCCATAAAGGAAACTGCGCGAGGCTTTCCTGCATCTGGATGCATTTCTCCCTCTTAAGGGATGGAAATAACGGCAGTTCTCCTTCTTCCGCTTTTATACATATACTTTTTCATTTTTTCGTTTTTCTTACAATTTCATGAGAGCAATTTTGAAAATATTTGATTTTTTTAAAAGAAAAAATGAAAGGAAATCAAAAGAAAACTGAAAGAATCTGAAAACTTTCATTTCAAGTTTCTCCCTCTCTGCCTTCCCAAACTCTCTTCTCCCACTCATATTTTGGTTCAGGTGTGAAATTACAGACTCCCAACGAGATTTCCCACTGTATTAACTTTAGCATCAAACACTTTTGAGTGGTTACATTCCCTGCATGTCAGAGTAGAGAACAAACACGATAAGCCTCATCCAAAGGCTCAGGGCCCTAGAGTTCAAGTTTAGAACTTTATTTTTCATTTAAATGACCAAACATGTTTTTGGCCCTCATTTACAAGGAAGCTGCATTTCATGCATTTACATTTACACCAATCTATAAAAAGTCCAAGACGACAGCTTTCTGGATGTTAATTCCAAAGCCCCATGCTCTAGGGAATCCCACTAGAGCACAAGCAGGGGGCCGTCCACGTGCCAGGAGATTAAGTACAAAAAACCCTACTACCTGTAACTGGAGATACATTTCAATGGCTAAGTTAGCATTTAGAGGGTTTCCTTTGCATATGTATCTGCTTAAGGAAATCTGCTTTTTCCAAGGAGAGCAGACTATTGCTCTATCAGGTGCAAAGACATCCCTTGCCACTGCCCCTGCCTTCGACATCCAGAGTCTCACAGCAGCTCTTGCATGATTAACAGAGCCATGAAGCAACGGCTGGTCTTAAGACCGCCTCAATTAACCCTGATTCCCCTCACCGCTTCTTTTACCTTTGTGTTCCAAAGATCTGAGAAAGCACTTCCAATCCCCTTCCACACCTTCAGAAGTCTCTTTAAAAGGTGGCAGCTGGTAGTGTCACTCTCCTCAAATTAATCTAAGTAGCTTCACGGGGATATCCGTTGCTCGGTCTTGTGACGCCAATGGTCTCATTATTGCAGGACTGAAATTCCCCCAGCAAAGTGCAATTTTAGGAGGAACTACTCTCAACCTCTGAAGCATCTCTCTCTGTCACAAGGACACAAAGCTACACAAGAGAGAGAATCGCCTTCCCCCTCCCCAATCTCTGCAATAGGTGCTCAAATAGGAAAAAGCTCACAGTCCTCTCCCCCTTCTCTTTATCAAAGCAGAAGAGAGCAGGATACATTTTCTGCTCCTTGCACATAGCTGAATGGAGAAAAAGCATCAGCTGAATCCATGCAGCTCAAACCCACTGCTGACAGCAAGAACGTTGCTGTTTTTCTCAACATGAGACGACCAGAACCTGGCAGACTAATATTCAGACAATACTTAACCAGTGAAGCTACAGACCAAGGGGCACTTATCTAACTACTTATCCTCTGCATCAATAAATATCAGAGGTTATACATCCCTACGACAGACAGATTTTTTCCATTAAAAGATTCATGTTACTCGTTTAGTCACGCATTTCTTCAGCTTGTTAAATTCTGTGAGGCACTTACACAGATACATACAAATATGACATTTATATATCAACAAAGGACTAAAGCAATTACAGAGTGTTTTTAAATGTTATCGCAAATACTGTATTATGCAAGTGAGGAACAATATATCAATCTCACTGTTCTCCTGCTTGAATATAAATGTAGTATCTGTATAATCTAACCATTCATATCTCAGACAAATATTGTAATTACTTACTTTGTCTATTT
Source organism: Mycteria americana (assembly GCF_035582795.1). Lineage (NCBI taxonomy): Eukaryota > Metazoa > Chordata > Aves > Ciconiiformes > Ciconiidae > Mycteria > Mycteria americana. The sequence goes on along the minus strand of NC_134366.1, from coordinate 42,855,812 downwards.
TGCTCTGCAATATCTTATAGCAGAACGGTATCATACACAACGAATGGCATGGTATAGGCATTTATAAACACCAGCCTTGGAATATGTCCATATAGCATGGTTTGGGGAACCATTCTTAACATAAACTGCAGGACATGTATGGGAAGATCACCTGCCAGATTATCCCAGGGGGAAAGGAGCTGGAGTACTGCAGATCATTAGATATGACATACCCATCACCATTACGGCTGTGAAGAAAATGAGGGAAGAGGAACTGTCACAGGAGATGCTACAGAAAGAACTCACTAATACAGTATCATATATAGGCAAAAGTAAACAAAAAAGAACCACCCAGTGTTCAAAGAATCCTAATTAACTTGAAAAATCAGGCGCTTGAAAGTTTGGGAATGTCAGATTTATGGTTGTCTGTGCACTTGTGTTTTCTACTCATTGTGCAGTCATCTTCTGTACTACATAAGATAACCCACCCGTCTCGCCACTTTATTTACACACACAGAAGAATTATCTCAAGTACTTCTTTGTTCACATTTTCAGTGTATGGTTATCGGTTCCACTGAATTTATTCTGCATTTACTACTAATTGACATGAATGGCTCATATTCACCAACTTAATGATAATCTAAGGACTTTTAGAGATAAGGATAGGAAAGAAACAAACGTAAAAAATACATGCACAATCTTAGAAGCATTTCTCACTTTCTATTTTCTTTTCTCTCTCAAGTGGATTGAAACTGAAGTAGAGTAAGGATTTACTAAAGACACTCACTGTTCTGCTAAGATGAATCATTTCACTGCACTCTCAAACCTAATTAGCAATATGTTAGCGAGTAGAGAGAACAGATAACAGGCATCTAATCTGCCAAATGCTGCATCCACAGAGGCCCATTTATCTAACCTGCGTGGTGTTTGGTGAAAATCTGGACAGATTGCTACGCCCTTAGAGAAGACCGTCTTTGTATCAGACGTGACCTTGCAATTTCTGAAACACCAGGTTTAAGTTTCAAGTACTGAATATTTGGGTATAAAATACTAAGCTCAAAGGTAACATGAAAAATTGATTCACAGCGATGCATATTATATTAAAAAGATAATCTCATTGGTCATTTAGGAGCCATTACTATCATCTCATGAAGGTGATTAATCTCTTCCAAAAATACTGGGTTTATAGTTTGGAACCCATTTTATTTCATATTTTAGTTAATGACCTTGGGATGAAAATAAAGATGCACTAATGCAGTTTGTTGAGGATACAAAGCCAGGAGGTAGAGGCTTCCTAGAGGAGAAGGATGTGAATGTCCTGTGGGGGGACATGCATGATCTTGAAGACCCCAGAAACAGAACTGGGTTGAATGTAATAGTCCAAAGGGCACATGGGACTAATAACAAGAATTCCTGATATATACTGGGAGCTCATTAGTTGGAAATAGCAGCCTATTTTAGTCAGTCACAGGATGACTATGAGCCACTTAATTGAATCTGACCATGAAAAGGGCAAGGCAAGGTATTTTTGTAAAGAAGGGGGAGTATTCATATCATTGTACAGCCTGCACCAAGACCTCATCTGAAGTATTTTGTATAATTCCAGTTATACATGTTCAAAAAAAAAAGATGAATTCAAATTTGAACACGTGCTGAACAGGACTATTACAGAGATCAAACATAAACCTATCTTATGGGAGGACACTGAAGGACTTGGTTTTTTATGCTGAAATATGAAGCCTGGGAAGAAAGGTGATTGCTTGCAGCAAATGCACCAGGGGCAAAAGATTTGTTAAATCTATGAAAGAATGTTGGTGTTAGAACAAATGGGTAGAAACTAGGCATGAGTAAATTAAGGATGGAAAGCGGAAGAAGGTTTGTAATCCTCATTACAGGAGTGTGGTCTTACAACAACCTTCCAAAAGGAGAAATTGGGGAAGGAAAATCTAATAGGTGGAACCTCACCAGCCTAGGTAAAAGACTGTATAATGTTGCATGCCACAGCAGAGGACTGGATTTGGTGACCTCCAAAGTCCCTTAAAATCCAATGTTTCTATTGGCTTAAGCTGAAAGCCCTCATGTCTCTAAAGAGCTATTTGCAGAGACAAGCCCACAGCCACAACAGCCCATACAGTGATTAAATTTATTTTAAACAGCCTTTTTCATTCTGAACTATATTTATACTTCAAAATAGCCATTTGTAAAACCTTAATTGGGCACAATTGCGCAGTCATACTTTCAGTACCCACAGCAGAATTACGGTCATGCAGTTCAAGACCAGATTCGGTGTCACAAGCTATCTACATCTAAAGCGTACAAGTCGGAAGTGCTCTGCGTCTTGTGGGCATGCTTGGCTTTTAAATCTGATATCTTGTTTGAAGCAGCCAACCCATCTCAGGAAAAATTAAGACCGTAAAAGAGAAGTCATCTTAACCTGTAAAAGGGAGGATGCTAATAGCTAGGACAATGACCTCTGGGTATTTACTCTATTTAATTGTTTACTAAATAAAGCCTCTAAATAAACCAAAAGTGAGAAGAAAAAGAAACTCTTCCAGCATGATGTATAAACAATAATTCCATAGGAAATCATTATCATCAATCTCTTCTTGCTTAAGCAATTACAGTAGGTGCGCTTACAGGCTCTCATAATGCAAGCTAAGCAATCTATATGTAACTAAAATTTGATTAATGCAAATTTCCAATACTATTCCTTTTTGTCTCACTAACATACCTTTTTGTGATTTTCTACATTTATGCTATATAAAAGTTCTTCCAGATAAAATATGATAACTCAAGATAGAAATAGTTTCACACAATTGTTAAATGGGAGTAATTTGCTCAGTTATGAGTTATAACATGGGAGGGAGAAAGAAACTTCACGACCTCCTGTAATATTAAGATTTCTAAATGAGCATTTCCATAATGTTGACTGAACCTTCTAAGTATTTAAAGAGGTGAACAGTTAATATCACAATGTTTAAAAGGCATCAGTTAGTCAATGTTCAAATTCAGAGACCATTAGAAAACTGCCTCCTCATGTAGAAGAAAATTCAAGCCTAAGTTATTTCTCAAGACACATGGCTTTACTAAAGAGTTGTTCGAACTGTTGTGCTGTCTGTACAACACTTATATAAACACAACGGGAGAAGATAAGCACTCAATAATTTAGTTCAACAACAGTGTAATTCCTTCTAAAATAGCTTGTTGGAAACACTCTGATTTTAACTCTATAGAAAGAGCTTGTCATCCCATTATTAAGGTCTGCCAGAATAAAGTAAATAATGACACAAAAGCTAGAGTTCTTAATATTAATCCAAATGTAAATTTTCAGCAAAATTATTCTCAAAGGGTAACTCCTCTTTGTTAGAAGAAGATACAGCATTTTTCATACAGCACAAAACACTTTGATTCCTGTTCTAAGTGTAAAGCTATTCAGTCAAAGCCAGTCGGTACCTCCAAAATACCAAGTCACATCACACAGCTTCAGAATACACTTTGAAGGCACATTTGCAGCTTTACCTAAAACAGAACTGTGTGTACACAGCTTGTGACTCTTTCATTTATACTCATGTTTCCATTCATCAGAACACAGTAAAACATCTTAAAGTACTAAATTACTGAAAAAATATTAAAAATATAGCTAAAGAATATATAATTTCTTGAAAGACCAAGCCTTCAAGCACTATCTGAACCAAGGGCATGTGTCTCTTAAAAAAGGAGACAAATCATATCAGCTAATTTTTGTATACTATCCAGTGCCCAATATGAATTTTTTTACATATTAAAAAATCTGTATATATGGTGAAGCTTCATAATACACATAGGGATGTGTAGATGGCTGTGATTCTGAAGAACCAGTTTTACTTTTACATAATGAGATCAAGTTGATACATTGGAAAAAATACGATTAACTTCCCTAGATTTGCTCAACTAAGGAAACTACGGGATCATGTCAAATACATGCCTGTCTATATAGAATTAAACCGTGAGCTGACAGTAGCAGAGGTTCACCCTAAATTCCAAATTACTTTGCAATTGCAAGGGCTGAGTGCTACCCCTATAATCATGTACAGTTTTGCCAAACTGTCTCAGCAACTTTATAAAGACATAAAATACATTCACTTGTCACAGTGATTGATGAAAATACTAATGGTATTCTGCTTACTTACAAAAAAAAAATTACTCTGGCTCTTCAGGCAAGTTGAATTTTATTCAACTGAGTTATCACAATGTTATTTTACAGTTTACAATTTACATTAAAGGATCCCTTTATATTTAAAGACTACCAAAAAACCAAGTTGTTATGTGAACAGTGGATATAAAGAAAATTTGCCGCTTCCTGATATGTCTTATATCCTCCAAAACTGTTGCCACAATAATCTAATGTCCTGTCAGATGTCCTTCACATCCACTCTCTGCTTCAATGCAATACTGTTGGCATCTCCCCACACCTCCTCAACCCACCCAGCTTTTTTACATTTTCTTCCAAATAGTTTTGGGCAGGAGTATCTGCATGTGCACAGGTTGGCTAGATATTGCATGGGGGCCCAATTAACTTAAATTTCTCAAGTTCATGCTGCGGTCCTTCCCCAAGCAGAAGAGTCATGGGAGAAGTGGTGAGAAAAGCTCATCAGCAGCTCCGCTGAACTGTTGCTTTTCATGAAACTTGTAAAACAGACTAATGAACGTATGGACAGGCAGCAAAATAGTGTACATCTCATTTAAAGAGAAAAATAGACTATACAGTTTACAATTGTCCAGACCAACTCAAAGAAGTAGAAGAATTTCTAAGAACAATATGTTGTATTTATTTTGCCATTTGTGGTCAAAATTACTTAACCCTGATAACTTAATTTACATTTATTTATCTATGCTCATTTTTTTTTCTTCTCATGCCTGAGCTTTTTTCCCTGTTTTAATTTTAAGGCACAGCAGGGTTCCTGCTCTGTTCCTAATAGCTTTCCCTGACAAAAGAACACATGCCTAAATACAATAGTGAAAAAATTATAAGCAGAAAGCAACCAAACCAAAGCAAACCAGCACCCAAACATGCACACGTATCAGCTGGGGAATTCTTGCCGACTTCAGCTGCTGCTAGCTTTTTCTTTGGCAGCTTTCTGTTCCCCTGAAAAGCTCCAACCTCATTTAAAACCTGGCTGAGTACATTCAGCAGTAATTCCACTTTCTGTTAGTTTTAAGTGGCTAACAACAGGACGTTTCCATACAGATGCCTGGCATCTCTGCAGCGGCCCGAGGCATGACTTTTGATTCACTTGAGGAACTGATGCCAAAAGAGTCAAGTTCAAGTCCCTATGACAGCGGTGCCCCAAAGAAATTAAGAGAGGCAAAAAGATAGTCCCTCTTTATACCACAGGCAAGCAAGGCCCCTAAAAGAGCTTCTAGGTCAGCCGTGCTCCAGAAAAGAGGGTTCTTCTATAGAGGAAGATTCTCTGACTCCTCTAGAAACTTTAAGTCCTGCCATTGTGTTTATGCAGTACAATACAGCTACAGTAGATCAAATAGTCTAGTTGCTATATTCTGCCACTAGATTACTATATATCTACACTACATAAAGAGCTGGGAAGTTTATATTGCCGTATTACAGACTGACGAACAAAACACAAATATATGTTTCCATGTGAAATGCATCTATTCCAGTAACAAATTTTACGGTGCATCGTTTACATCAGCCATTTCTCAGACAGCCACTATAAAAGCACAAATTTAGATCAACTTGAAACACCTGCACTTGAAATTCCGTGCCAGCAGCAAGCTGATAACATAAGAGGAAAGGAGTCTTTCGTGTTAATAAACAATGTAATGGAACTGATATAATGTGTGGCTATTGTCCTTTCAAGTTGCTTTGAGAACATCTACATAAATTAAATACTCCTTTTTTCATTATCAAATCTCTGAGATTATAATATGCTGTATTTTATTAGTTCAGCAGTCTCATTCAAATAGTAGCTATCTAACACGATCCTTGCAATTAGTACCTTATGTACATTCTTGAACCAAATTCCTCCCCCGGGATTTAAAGAAAACCCAGGGTCTCATTTGAGTCTCTCTTGTAATTCAGCTACACGCTACACTTTTACAGCTATGCAAATTAGCTTCAAGGAAAACTGTGATGTACAGCAAAGGAAGAGATCTGAAAATTAAAATCCTGCAGGAGAGAAAATATTTAAAATTTCCTTTACATTTTTTCTTTTGTTTAGCTAATCCCTAAAGGCATTAGGGCAGCATATTCCATCTTGAAAGTCCCTGTAGAATCATGTACTATTGAGCATAACTACAAATGTGATGCTTTGAGCAGCCAGATAATGGTTTTTAATTGGCTCATCATTGCAGCTTCAGCCCAAAAGCACAAAAATGAATTTAGAACCAATATTAACAGGTGATAATTAAATTATGGGGTCTGCATGCTTAATATATTGGAATAAGGCAGATGAGGCAACTAAGACCATTAACTTTAATAATGGAAATCAGTATCTACCTTAAGCAGTATTTTATAGCACATTAGCAATGGTTGATTAGTGTTAAATCATAAAGTAAATTTTGTTTTCTTACTAAAGCTTTTTTTCACTTACTCTGTACCTGTGTATTTAGTGTGCACACTAAACTAAGGATGCCCATTTAAACCATTGGGCAAATGAGCAAAACCCACAAACAAATCAGATAATTAATTCATTGTGATGACTTGAGTACTTTAGTTGTTACTTGAGTAAGTTATTTATTACCCCTTAATATTAAACCATATGTAGATTGAACAATGAGTACTGTGGGAAACTGTTTTGAATCAAATAGTTTTAGTAAAATTATTCATCATTACGTCAGCAAGGTCTGTAACCCAGGTTTCCCATTCTCACTTGGTGAAGCAGAACTCACCACTGTAAGATGCCACGTACAGATTAACCCTGCACGTCCTTAGAGCAACAAAACCAAACTTTGATGATGTCTCAGCATCACTCGAACTTGACAAAAGAAAGTGCTGTTTTCTCTTTTTTCATGTTTTCTTTTCCATGCCTTTACACCTGAGGAAAGAGGCAGGCTTTGAATTTTCCTGTCTCCTTTAGACAGGCACTCCACTATACATCTTTTTCTCCACCTTCACCCTCTTCTCCATTCAATTTACCTTATCTAATGCAGCACTATCTCCTCAGTCTTGCAAAACTCTGTATGATCACCTATTCTGAGTCTCTCATGACTACTGTCTCCAACTTAAAGCTTCCATTCTGCTTGCCTTTCTGCTGCTACCTACACTCATTTGTCTTCTCTGCAGCCTGTCAACTCGTTCTTTCCCTTTACGCTAGAGTGCTAGGGTTCCTTTTTCTACTTCTATGCCTGCCTCTTCAGTTTGAGCTCAGCCATCAGGTTTCCCTATTTTCACTCCTACTTACAGAGTGTGAGCTATTGAGTGCTTTAGGAAACTTAGTTTTTCTGTGAGCCTTCTCTCCATTTGTGAATTCTCTCATTTCTGCTTCTCTCTTCCTCCTCGAGCTCAGTCTTGATCAGCACTTGCACCTTCCATGCTATTGAGGATTTTCCACTTTCAGCCTCCATCTGAAATAACCTTCTTCAAAACCTAGCCATTCATTCTCTGTTACGTTCTTTTCCTGCCTTTTAACTTTTTCTAGGATCTTTCATCTGGATGGACATACATGAGTTCCCTTCCTCCCTATAAAAAACAACATAAAAATGGTCCATGAATCTATAGAGTGAAGCAGCCATAAAGTTACTACAAAGCTACCCATTCCCACTAGTGGATCCAGGAACATACATAAATTAAGCCATGGAGGAGAAATATGGAGGTGTAACCACTTGTTTAGGCAGCTATGTATTAATTCAGGAGCCTGGGTACCTAACTCTTTGAATGAAAGTACCTATTAAGCTTGAAGGATTGAAATAAGCTGCGGACCATGAACCGCAAGGTTATCACTGGCCCTCAGGGAATATATTTCATAACTCTTTTCAAAGGTGCATGGTTTATTAATACATACTCTTAATATCCTAAGTACTGAAGTCAGACTTTATGTAAAATGCAGGAGCCGGAGGTAAGGAGGTGGAAATTGCACTTCAGAATATGAAAATCAAAATCTTGAAGCAATTACCTAGAAGTCAAATGCAGTCCACACAAGTTTCTTATGACATCACTGCCACGCTACGGTTGATAATGTCAAATTCCAATGAGTGCCATTAAGCAACTGAACAAAGATTGAACAAAGATTAAACAATTGAACTAAAGAAACAATGATCCTTCAAAAAACAGTAACTCATTTCCAACTGGAAGTCAAATGTTATATCTAAACAACATTAAATTGTCGCAACACCTGTGATTTTCACCAAAAACAAAGTAAAACAAATGATCATATGCTTGATGCAGCTGCGATGAAGGCTAAAGACAGAACAGATCTTGAATGGAAATGAAGTTCGTCAGTTATATAACAAAAGTTAGATACACATATGTGACTGTAACACATGCTTGTGGCTATAAATTATTACACTCACCCCAATGAATTGTACGGCTAAGGTTTTACCATGTATGAGCCCAGCGATATTGCCTTGTTTTAACGTAGATCATCCCAAGGGAGTGCTCATAATACCTCTGTTTTGCACCGCTGTTTATCATATTTATAATGCATAAATTGTCTGTTTGCAGACAATCTATTTTAGATCTGTTAGAGAGATTTACTTTTTTATTGATAGTATTCCTTATATATCTACATGTAAAGCCACTTGATTTTATTATCATGAGTTGAACTTTATAGGCCTTAAAGGGAGAATAAAATGATAATGGATATATTTCAATAACCTATGAAAATTATTAAAATATATTCCCTATAAGTCATGGTACTACAGTTTTAACATCCAATAACTCAGAACCTACCATGAATTGAAAAGAATGTCTTGCAATACCAGAAAACAGAATTTTCAGCTCTATTGATTAAGCTTCTAATGGCTTGCAAAATATCGGCTCTTAGACCACTGAGTAAGACAAAATAAGACAAAAGCATTTCAGATGTTTTTTTCAAAATGCATGTGGTGCAGGGGAAAATAAATGTTTCTGTTTTACAGGGTGATACTTCCACATAACACAGAGTCCAAATCAAAATGAATGGTGACAAGAATGAAGGTGAGGCAGTCAAACATGCACTGCAAATGAAATTTATCTCATGGCTCCACAGTCTGTCACAAAAATCCCACTGTCAAACATACAATGCATGCACAAAACATAACCCATGTGATGAGTATCCTCCAAAAACACTGCAATACTCGACACTGAGACAGCATTTGCATCCAACATGCAGAGAAAAACAGCAGAGAAAATTAATTCTGAAAAAGTATTTATGTGTCTTTCAAAATGAACCCATAAAAGCTTGGAAACAATGTTCCATTAAAGAACCTCCAGCTACTGCTAAAGAAATTCCTTTGAACTTCCAGCAGCAGGATTGCAAGGTCTTTCAATGAAATTACTCTGTAGTCATTGTACCATTCGTACGCAGAGTATCTTACATGCTACCATGGTCTTTTGTGACCTGGTAAGAAATAACAGCATTATGGGGCCAGTAATACTTATGTGAAGTGACAGCAACACAGAACTCACTGAATTCTTCTGAAGTTTTCATTGATTTTGACAGCAGTGTCATCTATGCTACTGAGAGACATATCTAGTTGTTCCACGGTTTTTAAAATGCACTTTTATTCTCACTTTGTAGAAGTCTTAAACACACAATGTTCAACCCAGCATTGGCAACTCCAAGTACTCAAATAAAAGTGATAAAATAATAACATGTATTCAGAATTCCATTTATTTAACTTCATTACTAACTTCTAGGAATACATTCTTTTGGTTTTCTCCAAAACCATAGGAATTAGACATCCTATTCTTAAACAAAGGCTGAGTTTTTAATGCGTGTACATACCTCCTAAAGCTGCACATGCACACACACACAAGAAGTATGAGAGTCCCAATGAAACTTAAAGATTTGTCAACGTTGTGTATACATGCATACATCTTCTCCAAAGGGCAAACGTATAATGAAGCTAAATAGTAGCGGAGCTTAAAAAAAAATTAAAAAAAAAGTTCAAGAGTTGTCGCAAACAAGATCAAATCAGTAACAAATCAAGTGTCAAATAGTGTGGAGTGAAATGTTGCCACTTCGGAAGTCCAGCAAATGTGCTTCCCAGGTTGTTCACAAATTCATCTAATTGAATACATTCTTTGGACTTGCTGTTCAGCAAATATGTTTTTAATTCAGAGTCAGCTCTGGTGAAATATCACATTCAGAATTCTGTTTCAGCTGTGCATGCAGCTCACAAAAAGGGAAAGAGCCCAGGCAGACCTCTGTTTGCATGGAAGTACCTGTGAGTGGAGGCAAGACTTGCCCACTTGTGAACACAGAACATGGGACACTCCGTTTGCCTTTCTGGGGGAACAAGGAGTGCTACTAATCAGCTCCAAAAGCCCTTTATTTTTGACCTCTCTATTGCAGATCCCTCTTCACAGGACCTTCCATGCAACACTGCGAGGAATCCGGAGAGATCCCAAACCTCCTGCACAGCCCCGGGACAGCAAATGCTGGAGCAAATGAAACCTAGCAGGGAGGAGTAAGTAGCTACAAGGAGAAGAGTAGTAAAGAGAAGAAGAGCTAAAGGATATATTTAGACAAACGGTTCACAGATCAAGTATCATAGAAGGAATTCAATGCCACGCATCTCACTGGCTTCTGTTGAATCAATGGATCTTGCTGTACACAGCATATTATTTCCTCTGTGCAGCTTTTTACTTCAGCTCTTAATAATCTGAGACTCATATTCTTCTTCTATTGTTACCTAATATTACTATTATTGATTTACATAGCACTGCCAGACAGAGAATTTAACAGATGGAGCTGATTTCAATAAAAGCTTTTATTATAATGACAGTATATAATTATAAAATAAAATTGAAGTTTTAATTTTAAAACATTAAACAAATGGAAAATGAAGAATTCATATTTATGAAAAACAGGAGATTGCAGTTAATACGCAAAACCTTTACAAATCATTACACTTGTAAGTTTAGAAATGGAGAATCCCTGGCAGCAAAATGTGTGAAGACAGAATGTTTATTTATTAGTGTTATTTTTAAAAGGATGTTCCAAGTCAAACTCGACAGCTTGTTTACAGTGGGGTCCTGCCCAAGGGTGGCTTAAAAGATATTAAACAGGCATACAACCAGAATATCATGTTACTGTACAAGATACAAGTTTGCCTGCAGCTTGATTTTACCGTGACTACTTTAGCAATTTCCTATTTATTTTTCAGGAAGCGCTAATCTGTTCTAGCTTCCCCTCCTTCCAAAAAGAAAAAGAAATGCAAGACAAAACTCTTCACATGTATATATGTGTGTGTGTGTGTATATATATATATATAATACATAATCCTAAAATCAATAGAATATATACACTTATATTTCTATATGAATGAACTAATGGGATGATGCATAGAATCCATGCCAAGTGTTGCTGCTGTTTCCAGGTGTTGCCTTTCTTCACAGAACATTAGCTTTTTCATATCTGTAATAATTTTAAGGAAAACCAAAATGTTGAACATCTTTCCTGATTTTCAAAATGGGTCTTAAAAGGATGGTGATTTCATTATAAAATAGTAAGTGTTTGGTAGCCCTTCGCACCACACAGGTTTGGAAGGAGCATCTTTGAGAAGGGATGAACCTCCAGCAGGCAATACTCTTTCTAACATCATACAGGTGAGAGTTATTTTGGAAATACTGCAGCTCTCTGGTTTCTGAGGCTAGCAACACCAAGTTGGAAACTGAGAGTGTGCTAATGGGAAACTACCATGCCAAACCTGACAGAATTACTTCATTTTCGAAAAGCTTGTCTTTAAGGAATATTGAAGTCATCATAGAAATATTTTCCCTATTTTACAAAAAAGCGGTTTTCTTAAGAGCTCTAACTCTGTTAAGATTCTCAATAGGAAAAAGAAAAATGAATTTGTAGAAGGTACCTCCCTGATCCCAGCACCTCCAATCTCAACTGGCTTCAACTTTAAATAAATTTAGAGCTGCAGCTTCTGAGCAAGTGTTTGTCTGAGCAGAGCTTACTAGAGGTTGATTATTAAAATCCCACTGTATTTCCCCAGCACGGTGAATGCTTCATCCCAACACCATGCCACATGCTGCTTGCTGAACCTTCAGACAAGACACAGGCACAATATTATGGCACAGTGGGTAAGTTTAATATTAGCACTTCCTAATTTTTTCAGGCGTGATTAAGCAAAATCAAGATTCACTTCATGTAGATGATGTTACATGAATTGTAACATGTGCCAAGTAATTTTTCACTACAACATTCAAAATGGGGCTGGTCTACAGAAGAGAAAAAGTGGAAAGGAAATCGTACATCAGAACTTCTAAACCACCGCACCAGGATTTCCTCTTTTACTACTGCTTATGTCCACGGAAATACTGGATGTGATGCACAACACAAATCCCTATAGGGCTTGAAAATAAAATACATGTATGAAGCCATAGATGGTACAGATTATATTAAAAGATAGGCAATAATGAATGCTTTGTATATAAGGACTAAACAAAGTTTCAGACAAAATTTTGCCCTAAATTACTTTTTAATCAGCATCACTGAAGTAAATGGGAATACACAAGTATAACTGAGGCATAATCTAGCCCCTTGTAGCTATGTTTGGGTTTTTCATTTGAAGCAGAATCTAATTTGCAATATTAAAATAGTGTTATCAGTCATTTAAGAAACATAACAATAAATTTACCACCTCCCCAACCCAATAATAATGTTTACCAAAGAATTAGACAGTCCAAGTTTAAAAAATGGGGTTTGCATTCTAGACCAACTTGTCAAGATGGCAATTTCTAGTTTGACAATAACAAAGAGTTTTCCTGAATTAGCATTTAATGTTGGTATTTAGATGGAGCAGTCTTTTACACTGCACTGGAAGTTTACATTGAAAACATGGCCTGACTTGCCTCCATTTCAATGGTATGCTGGCACTTGTTCTAATTTTTTCCCTGCTTTTTTGCTGTCTCCCGTTTGCCAGTACAGGGAACTGATCTAGCTCAAAAATAACCTTTTTTTTTTTTTTTTTTCCCCTGTAACTTGGCTTAGGTCCCTGATCTGGTTCACTGCATGGCTGCACAAATACTTCTACCAACACAACCAAGGAGCTACAAGGGCTGTATAAGCCTGAACTGCAGCCAAAAACAATTACATGTCAAACTATGGTCTACATTTGAGCAGAAAATTTTAATGCACTAGATGTAAAGGGTGTTGAGAAGTCTGTAAATGTTATGATTACATAGCTAGCTGATAATATTGATTTATGTTGTCTGCTGTCAGAAGAGTGTAAGGGGTTAATTCAAGTGCATTATTTAAAGGGGGTGGGCACAACAACTTCACATGGGCCCATTTGAGAAAGCACATGTCACTGAGTTTTGAATTTTTGCAACTGTAAATGTTTCATATATATGAACTTTTCAAGTCTGGCTGAGTTCTAATATAGACCAAGCCAGAAGAACCCCAGCAGCAAGGACTTGTACAAAGACTTCAAGAATGAATACAATGCCCAGCCTTCAGAGACAATACTAGGAGGCTGACAGTGAACAGCGTAGCGTTGGAGAAGAATGACACCTCTCCCAATACTTTTTGCCTTTTTTTCCCCCGACCACAGTTCCAAACCGCTCTCCTAAATCTTTTGTAAGCAAGAAGCCAGGGTAGAAAAATGACCCTTTACTAAACTAACTCAAAAAAACCAAAGCAAGCTCAGGAACTAAAGAATCCACACAAAGAAGAGAGTTGGTTAATGTTGCTACCTACTGTCTGTCTGTCACTCACTTCTCTGACATCAAATCCTCATCTGGAAATAAAGAACACAAAGGGAATTCCTTGCTCTTCTCCATGCATGTTCCTCACTAATTCTTCTGGTGTGCACCTACTGTTGGGTCTAAATTGCATTACGGAGGAGTTTCATAAAGGTTAACTTTAGTGTACGGAGACTAGTTTTCCTTTTCAATTAGTGGTTAAGGACCTCAAGAGAACAATTAATTCAGACACCTGCTCTCTGAAACTGCCTTTTGGATGTATCTCTCTTTTCACTTGTTCTAGAGAAAGACCAAAGGATAACCTACCCAAGGAAGGCTATCCACTAGTTCTACCCATCACCATGTCACCGTGCGCTCTGTTACGGAGCAAGTGCAGTCAGAAGTCCCAATAGCTTAGCAGTCACAGTTAGCACTTAAAAATAATCTTAGAGCCCAAACAAATGGTAGAGGAATGACAGGCTCCTCCGCCTTCAAACAGAGAACAGGCTCTTCTCTGCAGAGAGAACAACATACGGCTGCTCTGTGAAGCGCAGGACGCTGAGCAAATCCATGCAGGTGGCTGCGCAGTGAGCTAAGGGTGTGAAACTGCAGCGCGTGTACCACGCGAAGTGTCAGGAAATTTGCAAATTCACAGCCTCAACTGCCGGACCTGGGCCCCAAAGCCCTGTGAACCCGACACACCGCGGGGCCGGCGCAAGGCGTATTGCCTCTCCAACACCGCCTACTCTGGCAGAATAATACAGCACCTCAGCACTGCCTACTCGGGTCACAGCTGACGGCTTTCGAGTCTAGATATTGTTAACTGCGATTGCCGTGTTGGCCGAGTATGACAGAAATGGATCTGAACATAGCTTTTTCCTTTTATAAATTCTATCTGTAGTGTGCTTTCGAAAGATGGTATTTCCTTAATCTAAAATGATCACAGGTAGTACATCTCTCTGTTAGCTTCAAATGTGAGAGCCAAGATTCATGACACCATAGTTTAATGCTGGTCTTATCAGAAACCTGCAGAGATTAGAAACTGTAAGAAAAGCATTGATGGACGTTTTCAGGCTTTCTGGATTAGTTTGGAATTAACCACCGGTGGCTTGCTTTCTTTGACAACTCTTTTATAATTGGGCACAGATGGATGAAAATACACTACAAACGCAGTGAGATTTTCTTTAATCATTAATTTTCACTTAATTTGCCAGATGGCTTTGGTTTCTAGTGTACGTTTTATTTGCTGTTGTATCATTTGCAGGGTAAGTTTTACTTTTTTTGGTTAAAGTTTTATGTCTCCTGAAACCCTCGTTTTATTGTTGTCTTCTGGTCTCTTTCTAAAACCTAAAGAAGATGAATTTGTGTATTTTTTTATTTTACTGTTAATTTCTTGTAAGTACTTCAGTTTTCCCTCCCAGAAACAGAAGACTTTTACGCTACCAATGAAGTTTTAATATTGAAAGTTAAAATGTAATATGTTACTTTCCTAAGTTCGTGTACAAAATGTGACTCTAAAAGTAGCCTGATTTTTAAAGGGTACATGCCTTTCCTAATCGTATATGTGTACTGTTCATGAAAATGGGGCATTTTCATTTACACACTTGCATTGCTTTTCCTAGGTACTCTTCTCTGCCCTGCCCCACACTGTAATTGTTGAATTTACAGCCCTTTGTGAAAGTATTTGAATGGAAAAATTAAATTTAAAAAATTTATTACATTAAATAAAATTAAATTAAAAATAGAAATAAATTTTCTGAGGCTTTGCTCATTCTCCACATAAGCCAAGATGCTCCTTTATAAGCTCTTCATTAAAAGTCCTTTTCTTTAACTAGGATGACAAGATGCTGCTGTTCTTTTGGTTAAAAAGGGACACGGCTGTTTCAGTAAGTGGAAAACTTTTTCTGATGTTGAGCTATGCGTATAGGAGCTTCTTAGTCTTTTTATAGCCCAAGATTTACTCTGAGCCATATGCTGCCATGCATTCCTGCAGGACGATGTCTGGTTCTGTGAGAAATGTGTTGGACACCAGAGAGGGCACCATGTGGAGTTAAGAGCTTCTCATCACAGGTGAAAGCAGCAGAATCTTTTAAGAAGCATCAAGTCTCTGGACTAAAGCAAATGCTAAATTTGAACCTGCACGTTTTCCTGCAATGGGGTTCTCCTCTGTGTTTATACAACCTTGGTTTGTTCTTAGTGACTCTTCCTTCAATGAGGCACTGATGAGATTATGTCTGAAGGTCTTTGTTATGCTTTCTGCTGACACATTGGATGTAACATTATTCTGAACTGATGAATGAAGGCAGAAAGAAGAATGGAGAAAGTGTTAAACGGATATGAAATGGAATATTCAGAAAACAGCCCCAGGCAATAAGAACAGGGCAGGGATGAGTGAACAAAAGAACAAGGTTATCTACTCTCATATGTTAAAAATTCTCAGGGGGCTCTGTGTCAACCTTTAAAAAACCAAATCAGAACAACGCAGCAACAGAAACAAGAAAGGAAGAAAGGAAAAATTCCCCATTTCTTTCCTGTCTGCAAATGTTACTTTATCTTCCATTGCAGCAATGGATGCCTTTACAAGAACAAAAGGAAATGAACAAGAGGTATAATTAGACTTTCCAACACTTAAAACAGTTACAAAACTCCCCCCCCCCCCCCCCCCCCCCCCCGAGAAAGAGGATTCAAGTTTCTTAATACATGGTATTTAACTTAAATGATATAGGGAGCAATGCAGCTACAGCACATGCTGACAGCCAAGATTCTTTTCACACAAAACTGGCAGGTGAAGTCATTCTGTAGAGCAGTCTGCCTGCTTAGGAATACAGGCAGCTCTCAAAGTGAAGATGAAATCTGAACAATATCAAAATATAGAGTGTGCATTTCCATTGAGATTCCTAAGGCTTTTACTGGAAATTCCCCTTTGATATGCACTCATATTTATAGTAAGAAAACAAACTCTCTTCTTTGATGAGTCAGAATTACAACTATGAATACAAGTTTCTATTGATTTTCACACCAATTCCTATTTTTTTCCAGTTTCTTTTTGACAAAAAATAAAATCACACCAAGAAAACACCCCCCAATATAATCACTAACACTAAAATTCCAGTGAAATAATGCAATTTAATACTTCGGTAAAATTTAAATAATACATCAGAAGTTTCTGAATGCTATAAAGAAAAAAAAAGAAAAGCACTTGTATGCAGAATCCAAATGGTACAGGCAGCTATATCACTTGTACTAGTCAAACCATGTCCTGCAGAAAACACACTGAATCCTGTTGACATCAATGGAAGCTCCACATGCAGAACTCAGAAGAGGTTTTGGCATCGGACCGCAGTCGATGGCAAATGTTTACGTCATTTTAGTCACTTATGATACATTCATGGCAGATACAGATTTCAAGGTACGTATAAATCAAGAACAACAAGTGCTGGGTGTGACACTTCAAAGAAGGGGATTAATAAGTATAAGAACGCACAACTGAATTTAAGTAGTTTGGCCTTTCTTTTTAATAAAGAGAGAAAATTTAAGCTCAGCAAACTAACAGAATTTTTATTTGACTAATATTAGCTTTAAATAGAATGTGTTGTTAGCAATGGCATTTAAGAAAAGGGAAAAACCAGAGTTAGTGAGGCTTAAAAACAGCAAGGGAGTAGAATATGTTCCAGTAAGAAAGCATATGAATCACAGAGAACTGCTTTCTGTTATAGCAACAAGATCAATTAGATCTGCAACAGCTGAAAACCATTAACCGCTGTTGGCTGCTGTTAGCGTAATGGGTTTTTTTCTGCTCAGTATTCTGGTGTCAGTTTATCACTTTACTACCCAAACAGTTCTGCCTGAAGCCCTGGTAATCTTAAATATAGAATTGTTGGGAACAAAAGGAAATCTCACAGCATACAAATTGAAGTATTAAATATTACTAACCTGTTTATAGATTAAACACAGCTTCAGCTGCCAAAATTGTTCAGTACAGTGTCAGAGATGTCTTTGTTTTATGTTTTCATTTTTTATTTTGTGAGACACACAGACGGTCGCCTAATGTTAGTCATGTTAATTAATTTCTAGCCAGACATATAAGAGGGAAAAATTGGGGCAAGAAAAGCTTCCCTAGAGCAGCCAGCAACAGCACTTCTTCTTTCTTCTCCCACTTTATGGAAAATAATCATAATTAAGTTTGTGGGACTGCTGTTCTTCTCATTGTCCCGGGGTTCCTGCACCGTCCCCAAAGTTCTGCACCAACTGCGCTTGGTCCTTCTCTCTTTCAAATTAGCAACACATCACCTTCTCTAAAACTGCGGCATCTTTTTACAGTTTATCTACAGCACAATTTATTAGTTTCTGATTTTCAGAAGAGAAAAATGCTATGTCTTTTTTTATGTTTTCATTTAAATATTCATAGCATAACATTCAAAGTGACAGGCGGTCTTCTTCTAGATGAGGTTTGTTTTCTTTTCTCATTAATGGCTCAACCTCAGGCAGCATTATTTCTGTAACTTGTCAACTCGGTTTTCTCAGTTCAGTGCTACTCCCTTTCTTCATCATCTTGGTGGCTGCTTTTACAGGCTTTCAAATTGTTGGGTGGGAAATATCACGAACACCACTCCTTACCCTGGGCTAAATTAATGCCTCCCATATGAGGAGCCATGTAAGCAAATGTGGGGGTTTTTTTGTAGCGGGGGGTAGGGGAAATGAAATGCCAACACTGATTTATGTTCACTGGGTTGAATTGAGAGATAAGCCTGTCTGCTTCAAACAATGAGGTGCGGTGAAGAGATCCACAAGATAGTACTAAACCAACAAGAAATGTTTGCACAGGACATTCAGACACTGCATTGACCTACCCAGGGTCCACATCGTACAACAGACCCCAACTTCGACCGAGGCAGCGCAGCTAACATTAGCGTGGTCCCACACTGAAGCTAACAGGCTGTGTCTTTTAGGACTCCTCAGTTTAGGTACCTACACTGCCTGCAGTTCTGGAATAAGTCACCAGCAGTTTGTACAGACCTCTGGTGCCCAACGCAGGTGCGCTTGGGTGACAGTCCCTGCAGAAGGGACATGCTTAACAAACACCCCTACCTCTGTCCTGGCACAATTACATTATGGCTCCTTCTGACCAGAAGGACAATAAAAAGCTGTTTATCATCTTCATCAAAATTCTCTTCACCCCATTCCTGTGCCTCAGACAGAGCTCTCTCTGTGGTTAGGATGGGACTGACAAGTACAAACATGTGAGGTGTACTTTCGAGCCCTTAATGCATATGCATTGAAAAGAATATCCTGCAGCCTCTCCTCCGCTGCATCATTTGGCTGTTTGGCTTCATCAGAATACCTGAGTACCTATAATTCAGCAGAAATTGTATGAAATTATAGAAAATCATTTTGCCAAGAGCCACCTGTAAACACAAAGAGGAAACTGGCAGCGAAAGACTCCACCCTACCCTTTTGTGCACAAAAAATGACAGATAAATAGTAAAAAACCAAAAATCACAATATTTCATGATAATTTATATAGCAGCTAACCCACATTTCTTTAGTTGTCCTAACTTACATTCCAACTTACAATGCTAAAGCTTCATACTTCAGTGCCATTTAGTATTTGCCTGTGTCTTAAAAAGGAAAACAATTAGGGAAAGTCCTTGTGCAGCTGAGGCAACAGGGTGGAGAGGAGACAAGGTGGAGACAGAGAATAATGCAACCAGCTATCTAAGGATCAGTTAAATACCAATTTTGCTTTCACCTCACATGTATAGTGCTGCTAATTAGTGAAGCATGCATTTACAATAGCCAGCCAGGAGCGCGAACTATGTTTCATTTTGCCTTTCTGCACCGACGTGGATTTTTTTTATAAAAAAGGGAGAGTACTTTCAAAGCTTTCAAGATTTCTCTCTCAAAACTTGTCCTTAGTGCACAAGCCAGTCCCATGAGAAGGGACCTGTGCTTGCTCCAGTAACAGAAGCACTAGGTATGATAATGTGGACCGAGGCTTGAGCTCTCTGGCATGAAACGCAGGAGCATTCTGCTACCTACAAGGTCCCCATTATCACAGTCCGCACGCCTGAAACTAGATGACTAAATAAATGTTTAATATCCCCCTGAAGTCTCCTGACTTCAAAATGCAGCTTGGGAGCTTAATAAACATGCATTCCAGGGGCACTGCCCCACATGGGTGATTTTAATCTTTTCTGTGGGGCACTGAACAAGAGCTTTCGTAGACTTTATGTCTCAGAGTTTTAAAGTTACAGCATTTATACCTTCAAAAATATCATAGATAATTTCATAGATTCTTAGGTGTTGCAATGTCGTTATTTCAGAGAGCTCCTGCTGTTGAATTCCTCAAAGAAAAGGGACGATACCGGAGAGTAAACCAATCTTTTTTTTTGAAACCACTGTTAACTGTATAAATGACACGGAAGATAAGCAAGAGGCTGTGTAAGCATTTTGGGGGGTGGGGAGGGGTACGTCACAATTCCCCCCCACACTCGCAATTTAGGCAAAACTCTTAAATTCAGCTGGTGCGAGCAGGGACTTGAACAACTGCCTAAGACCCTTTTTAAAAAAGCACTCCATAACTGGGGACAGAAGAAAAGTTAATGTCGAAGATCTGTTCCCCAACAGTGACGTAATATAAAACATTGCATTTTTGCTGTAAAAAAAAAAATGTACCTGTCTTGTTTAATATTGAAGGCTAAAAGTAAGAAACAATTTTAAGAAGCAATTACAACCCTTCATGTGCAGGTTTAAATAAATTGCAATCCATGATTAAGAACAAACCCAAAAAACTTCTTAACACAGATGTTACACAAATGGTTTAATGCCTCCTTTCCTTAACGTAACTGAATCTAGTCTACTCTAAATTAACCTTGATTTTTTTCGATGTAAATCTGAAATCTAGGAGGCATTCCTTAAAATTCTGATGGTAGGCAAAACTCTGAACAACATGAACTACTGTGAAGCGGCTGACAAATATATGCTTATAAATTACCATGAACCAGCAGAGAAATCACTCTGTTAGCTAAGCATATTGAGATGTTCCTTTATATTGTATCTGTTAATCAGATACTTGAATGGCAAGGCATAAAAACAGAGAAGATACTGCCCATATAAATTGGCTCATGATGGCCTGTTTTTAAATCAAAAATTAAATCTATATTGACAGAACGGTTACAGATAAAAATACAAATCCCTGGCATTCTAAATACAAAATGGTGTGTCTCAGTGAAATAATGGGTTCATTTTTATTCTAATTAATAAGAAAATACCAGTTTACTTTAGCAAATGTATGATCATGGTGCAGAAGTATCCTGCTCTACAGTAAGTAGTATAAATCCAACTCTTTAGAACAAGACCTAAACAACTATTCAAATACCAATGACTGAAGTTTTAGTGAAGAGTAATATATTATATCACATTTAAAATTTTAAAGTGTTGGCTTATTTTAAACCTAGGCAGAACATTTTAAATGAAAATGAGATAAAAATGTTTTTTAATAGGACCAACATAATTTTCACATGCAGAATCCTAGCTAGCTCTCAGTATCTTCTGGTGTAGCACTCTATTAGCCATGCAGTTAAATATTACGGTATTGCCTGAAAAATTTCACAAATCCTTACTCATTCCTGGCATTATTAATAGCTTGAATACTGATTTTTGTTTGCTATAACAAGACAATTCATCTATTAAAACAAACAAACATCTACTAAAACAAATAATTTCATCTATTAAAAGCATCATAAGCAAAGGCAAAGTATATACCTGTGTTTATTTCTGAAAACATACAGTTAATATTGAATATTATTAAGCCCTTGACCTCAGGAAAATTATTAGGCTAGACTTTGGCATTGGAAGACATGCAACCCTTAAGAAATTTAGATACAAGATGAAAAAAGCGGTTTGTTTTTTTAAATCCCAAGAAATATACCGCATTTCCCAAATTTCATCTAAAGAATAAAGTAGGAATCTAGAGCCAAGCTGGAAAATGCCAACAAAACTGCCTAGAGAGAGATAGACGGACAGACATATACATACATAATTAGTGTTCTGCTAAACAATTAGGCCTGCATTAATTATGTTTTAATAGACACATGATAACTGAATTTTTCTTGTAACCCTTCTTTTTCCCAAATACATAAATACTGGGAAACCCTGCCTCATCACAAGTTAACACCAAAGAACAAACATTTTCTCTTTTTCTTCCTTACTGTTACCAGGAACAGAATAAAAGGAAGATTTTCATTTGGTAAAAGCTATTTTAAGATTTGCACCATTTTTAGCAAAATACTTAAGTCAAATAAATACTTGTATTTTGAAAGCATCTTGTTTGTGAAGCAAAGTGCAAGTAAGAAATAAAGCAGGTGCAAACAAGAACATTTTCTCAGGAGAGAGTGTTCAAATGTGAGCCCTGGCCTTAATCCCCCTGGCAGCTCATGGACTAACGCTGCCCAAGTTAGGGAGTGGTGATGACTCTCGATTGCTCTCAGTACAAAGAAAAGACATGTTACAATGCTTCCACGGGCTTTTTACCCTCCTTCCTGCCTCGAAGAACATCCACTGACTGACTAATCTGGTAAACTATACAACTTGATCAGCTATTTTACATGATCGCTAGCTTAGATTAAGATGAGAACTGCATTGGAACTTGCAGAGTTGGCATCCTTCCACATATAGTGGTTCAAGGGCTGGAATAAATCACGCTGCCAAGATAACAACAGAGAAGACTGAATAATAGGAAAGTATTTCGGACCTGAATTTAGTTTTCAGTTCATAATTCAGTTTCAGTGAAAGTTGCTGTTTGGGGAGAAATCCAAGGTTCAGACCACGACAATGCTGCCTCACCTGTATGCGAAGTTTCATATCACTGCATACTTAGTTTACATTATCGGTACGGGGTTTGATGATAACCTGTACCGTACACAAAAGAAAGAAATCACATTAAGGTCTTTGTTAACTGCCAGTGTAACCAATAATTTCTGTTAGAAATTTGTATGTGATGTCATTAAGGGAAAATTATCTTATGTTTGCCGCTTTGAAAGATCTTATATCTTCCCCCAAAGCAGACAGTTTTGACTCTGAATGACATGTGAAATTTAACATTCCCATAGCAAAGAACATTCTAAGAGAGCAGTAGAATCAACTGTGCAAAGCAAAAAAAGACATTTTTAAAAGGAAGGAAGGGAGAATTAATTCATTTGTGAAAGGGAGCACACAGACTTAGGGAGACGGTACTCTAATTTACCACTCTATGGCGATGGTAGTCTTGCCATCCTATCTAGAACAGCAGAGCAAAGGATCAACACAACCATTTTACATCTCTCTCCTTGTACCCAAAAGATTATAATAGGAAAGGAAAAAGAGACAGGCTTGTTGAGGAAGGGAGAAATTATAACTTAACAAAGAGACAGCCCACGGCTGTCACTCAGGAACCAGACTGGAAAATGTTCTGGTATATTACCATTTTCTGCAAGGTTTATTTTTGTAAAACTGAGGGTAATCTCAATGTCTACAATACCAGGTACAGATACCAGGAATAAAGCATTAAACAACAGTTGAAGTATAGTACCTAAATAAATACCATTTTCAGAGGATACATTCACCTTGGTACATTCACCTACTTCTATTTTTGAAATCTATGCTTCAAATTTAAATGTAAATGGATTAAGCACAATGCTGAACCCCTCCTAAGTATATATGAAAAAGAAATACTAATCTTGGTTATCAGTCTGTTTATAGGATTTGAAAAATCACCTGCCATCATAAAAGATTTTCTAAGCCCTCTGTGAGAGTTCTGTGAAATATCTTCATTCATAATAATGGAATTTTTATTTGAAAACTTGATGGTATTACTTAGTTTTAGTATCTGACTTCATGAAGTACCTCGTGTTCAAAATCCTTAGTGTACTTCACAAAACATCACCTCGCATTTCTCTCCTTTTGTAACAGAAATGCTATGCCAAGAGTGTTCTTACGAATTCCCTCCTTTGCCTGTTAGGCAGGAGGATTTCTTGCAGACTAGGGTCTGGGGCAGGGGGGACCCCTGTTACGAACACTGCCTTTTCTGTCAGATGAAGCTTTTTTGAAGAGAATGGTTTTGCAGGCATTTCCTAAGACTGTTTAGACTCTGGCTTCATGTAATTACTCAGGGATGTTTATTTCGCACCGAGACTGTGGTGGGGGAGGGTCTTCATCCCCACTTCTCGCACACTTTGTCTTGGGTGTTGTCCGAGCGGAAACTAATAATTTCACTGTTGATCACTTTATTAAAGCCGCCACCTGAAATAAAGTATAGCCATGCTTGAGACACTACAGCTTTAAGGAGAGAAAGCTGTGAGGAGGGAAAGGAAAGCGTTTCCTTGCCCTGGAGCTTACAGCAGTGTCTTGGACGGGATACAGTACTTCATCAGAGAGGGAGCTGCTTTCACACAGTCTGAACTGCATCGCAACCAAGAGGTTTTGCCGTTGGAGCTATGCCTCGTGGTGGCACAGTATTTCCCACCTTATGACTGAAACAATCACAATGGCAGAACTTGAAAGCATAAACCAGCCCGAGTCCCATGAATGAGATCAAAGCCGCATCTATTTTTTTCTCTCTCTTTTTTTTTTTTTGCTCGAAGGCTTTGTTCTAATAGTAATAGTCAGCAGAAAAGCAGAATAGCCTGATGATTACTCTGTTTTTAACAGATGACTCATCCTTTGATGAATCTTGAGGGAAAAGAGCACTGGGTTTGCTTATGTCTTTCCTGGAGCACCTTCAGGCCTTAGTGAGTCAAGCCTCGTGCGCTTAGAAGCACAAGTCTACAGCGTTTACCACTGTGTTAGTAATGAGCATGTTTTGCATCAGCTAACATACATTCCTTCTTCAGGCATATATTTAAAGCATATTACTTCAGCAAACATTAGATAATTGGCGGTTCTTAATTCTAGTTTCATTTCTTACCTTTTCCTTTAAGTTTTAAAATGCTATCAGAAATAAAAGCTGTTTCAGTGCTGCAGAGTTGTTCCATCTTGCATTATTCTACCAAATACATCTGTCAGGAACCCAGTTAAAATCTTTTGCAAGTTCCTCATGGGCCTACAAACGGGTTAAATAACCAAGCCAAAAAGCCTTTAATGAAAATGCTACAATGACTTCAATTTAGTTTCACAATAAACCAGGATTTTTACAGTTTTTCTGTGCACTAAGAACACAAGATACAGTTGGGCCAGGTAACAAGTATGGTTTAACCTTACAGCTCAGTGTGTTTAGCTTGTAATGTATGTGGGCACACAGCACACAGTTGCATCGCTGCTCTCTTGACAAAGGCTACACCAGCTCAGATATGGTTATTAAGTACATGTGGTTTAAATAGGGAACACAGCTTTTTACAGTGAGGAGTTGCTTGTACTAATTAGGCTCTCATATGTTCAAGCCACTTTTGTGATTCAGTTACGTAACATGAATGTTCCTTTTCAGATGCATCCTCCACATAAGATCACAGCAAAACAGATGTACAAGAAGAAAACTGAGGAAACGAGGGAAAAAAGCTTTCTCAGTCATTTTAAGTTCCTACCGTTGCATTTGAGTTTTCAGCCCCAATACCTTCAAGATTCCAAAATCCTTTTTCTATATTTTGCATTACACCAGTCTATTCAATGTTCTTAACTGAAATTTAATTATATTGAGTGCGTATTTCAGCTGTAGTGGAATTTTTCTGCATATTTGCACATACTAGCGACCACTAAAGTCTGCTGTTAAGTATTCTTGTAGAATATTTCAATTGCTATTGTGTTTGCTTGCCAACTCTTTTCTTAAAGATGACAAATAAAAACCCCCAAATCTGTGAGGGTCTAATTGCTATCTAGGTTTTAAAAAGCAGACAGGGAAGTACTTGAACATGTTTTTTATATGAAATATTATTGGAAGATAATGTATTGATATGGCTTCCACTGTTCTAGCATCATTGCATATGAAAAATTTCAGGAAATTTATCTTTACAACCATGCTGCAAGATAGAAAAACTAATTATTCCCATTTTACACATAGGCAATTAAAACACACCAAGACTAAGCAACATGTCATGTTATGAAAGAATGTGGAACTGAAGTTTTGTCTTCCAAATCACACACTAGCACTCACATCATACAAGCATAATTGCTTCTTTTTCTAGAGATAAATAGCAACCAGCCTAACTGAAGGAGTATATTAGAAGGTTCAATTGCAGAAATAATCTCTCACATAGAATATATTCCTGATATATTTTTGAGATTTAACAATTCTTCAACTATCTTCCCTCATCAACTTAACCTATCCCCAACAAGTACCCAAACCTACAAATAAGGCCAACCAAAACTATCTCAACTATGAATCAAAGTTACAAACTGACCATATAATAACTCAGACTGAGGATGTTAGCCTTTCTGAATGATTGAATTGGGAGTTCAAGTTCAGAAGATGTCCTTTGCTTGTTCCCTCAAAAATGATGCACTGTATGTAAGTATTTCACTTGCTCACATCCAGTTTATGTTATCTATGTTGTTCTGTCAGAATAACCCATGTTGTTCATTATCACTCCCCCAATCACCTGTGTGAATCAAACAGTGCAAGTAATTTTATTTCTACCAGCTTATTGATTAAAATGTTAGGCAATACAGAGTGAAGAACTGATTCCAACAAGATCTCAATAGAAAATGTGCCTTGTTTACAGGTGTATTGACATCCCTTCATTTGCCAATTTCTAATCCAGTTAGAACGCCAGATTGATCTTGCATCATTATTTTTAAATAAAAATGTTAGATAGTACTATGTCAAGGCTTACAGAATTCTGTATTTCTTATAGTAACAATATTAGCTTTCATCAGCCAAAGTTTTAATCTAATAAAGACGGATGTACAGTTAAACGAATATTGACTGGCATATGTTACTCCTCTCACCTTTACTTGTGTATCAATGGAGACCTGCATCAGCCTTCCCATTACTTCACCTAGGAACGATGTCAAGGACAGGCTATAATCACATCAACAATTTTTGTTAACGTTAAATACTTGCTTACAGACAACAGCAAGATACTGAATTTCAGCTAAATTAAAAAGAGGGGGAAAATACCTAAATAAGAGCTTGCCGGACTAAAGACTTCTGAATGTCAGCTTCTAATTCGGAACTAGTTTCCCCATTTCTACAGGAACTTACAACATGCCTCACACAATGAAGACAGGGCAAGATTTTAGTTGTCGTTATCAAAGTAATTTCTGATGCTGCACTTGCCAAAATGGTGCAGGGAATTGTCTGAAGAGGGAGGAAAGAAAGAAGACAGAGGAGGAGTAAAGAGGAAAGAGGGAGAACGACAACTTAAGTCCCCCCTTCCATGGGAGCAGAAACACCTCTGAAGTCAGGCTTCAGGAGTTTCGGTTGCAGGCTGACTGGTCTCCCCGTCCGTAAACTTGCAGAGCACTCCCATGGCATTAACATTAAAAGTTTGCTAAAGTGGAGCAGTTTCAAATGACCAAAAATCATATATGCAGTTACTCATTTTAAGTGACCTCAATGCATTTTCTTTGTCAACCTTGTTAATGCTCAGTCCTGAATCTAATTCCCCTGCCTTTACGAATACGGTTTCTAAATCAAGATTCATGTAGGAAGCAAACCAAGGCAAGTACTGTATCTACGCTGTATTTTAATTGTCCACATTCTGACATGTACGGTTCCCAGTTATGCCTTGGTTGCACCCAGGACATGGAAGAAAGGACCCAGATGCACGTTCTTGAACAACTCTGTAGAATAATAAGGTAACACCTTGAAGAAACTTAAGACTGCCTTCAAATCAACCCTGTATGCAAAACACACATTATCTAGAATGTCCTCTACACAGGAAAAATAATTAGGCCTAGTTGTGTTGAACAGAAGATAAAGAAAATACTTACAAGGATATGATTATAAGGAATGTGAGCAGATTGTCCTCCTTCATTCAGAGTCTTATCATGGAAAAGAGGATGTACTAGATGTAAAGCTGTATTTGGCTAGACTTAGACTGGCTGAATGAATCTAAGCCACCATTTCAGTTTATTTAATTTAAAAAGCAGGTCAAAGTACTGCTTTCAGCCACCTATTAATATTGAAAGGATCTTCTGGTTATTACAGTTATGCTCCAAAATGTCTTCAAAGCATCACAACTATACTAAATTGTATGTCTTGCTGAACAAAAAGAATGATGACTAAACAATTTTTTTAAGACTGAAGAGTGCAAAAAGATCGTTAATAACACTAGACTAAAAAAGAACCAGCTTACCACTGCCTGATGTTTTCGACCAAATGTATTTGAAAACACCACTTCAGAGTAATGGGAAAGAAATGTTTCCATTAAAAATAAATTCTCCCTGCTCCTCTTCCTTCCCTCCTACCCTGGTTGCCATTTATTTGTGAGCGTCTGTTTCTTCCATACAGCAAGTCCTAATAAAATTATTAACCAAAGAGTAAAAAATTCTGGAAACACTATTTAAAATTATGTTCTAACAAAAATAATAACAGCATTAAATTTAACCCTATACAATTAAAAAAGACTGTTTTCTGAATTTGAGGGATCAGAGATCAAAACAGTGAACAACAAAAGCTGAATTTTAGCAAAATTATGTCTCCCATATTGTACCACCTATCCTGTAATACCTTGAGTTCCTGCTACTCAATTTCACTATGTCCTTCTGCCTTTTGTTCATATTTTATTTACAGCGATGTTAAAATGGGTATAAAAAGCTAGAATACTTCCAGAGCAGAGCTTGATACACACTTTGTTGCAAATGGTGTAAGGACTGAGTGAAGATATTCTTTGCACTGCAAGTTGGTATTAGACCCTGTTTTTGAAAACTTGTATACACTGTGAAAAGTGAAGAGGACTAAGTAGAGTGGGTAAAGTTAAGCAAGGTGCCTAAGTTTTTGTAGGATCGCAACCTTATTACTACATTAAGTGTGGTTTGCTTATTTCTAAGGACTAGAAGGTTACTACAAGCTCAGTTTTGGCTTTCTCCAGTTCAGATTCGCTATGATGTCATGTCTGTGACGTTCCTCTTAATGACACCATAAACATGAGGGTTTTTTTTTTTCTGAGAGAGACACCGAGAGAGGGAGAATTGACTATTATTTCAGCTAATTATTATTAGCTAATCAAAACGGGAATTCCCAGGCTATTTACCATTAACAGTATAAGCGGATTGCTTTGTAGACAGAAAAACTGACAATCATTCAATATTCTTGTAATAATACTGTAAGTTCCTGTTTGATAACAGCAATAGTCTCATTTGTTCAATTTATAACTAATCAACAGCAAACATTTAATATTTTGAAGTAAAGAATTCTATTAAGAAAATGCTATTGTGTGCAGGATGATAAAGGCTATCTGTTCACAAATTAATGCTTTGCTTCAGAATTAAACATCAAGAGTTGTCCTCCAAACAAGGACAGATTTGATGGGGAGGCTGAGGGGAGTACAGTACAGCCTGTGTGCTCTAGGCGATTTCCCCATCTGTATCATAGATGCATCCAGCCCTGTCCAACCCCAAACTCTCTAAGTCTGAAAAAAAATAAGACTGAGCTAAGTGACTTTGAACTTGTTTGCTTCACACAGTTGCAACAAACCTCACCTGTTCCTGCTGTAAAGAAAATGATGCATTTTTGCATAAACTGTTTTACCTCTTTCTAAAAAAACATGTAATAAAAAATAAGCCATACTAAAATAAGTACAAATCTGAAATCAGTATTTTACTGGTAAATACAGAAAAAAAGGTTAATCCAGATGTGTGTTCATGCACCTCTGGTTTGCCTGGGTACAATCTGAGATAACCAAGCAATCCTGGAGTTCCTATATGAAACTCAAGTGTGACTACCCACAACTTAAAGCAAACCATTCCTTTTCTTTTTTTTTTTAAAAAAAAAGGTCATTTGGAAGAAAATAAAATGTTGCAGCTTTAATTTGATATTGTAAATCTTTCAACCTCTTTTTGTACTGAGCAGTCTCTGTTTCCACCAAGAAGGACAAACTTAAGTATTAACCCTTCACATGAAAAAAAGGTGTGCAGAAGCAATCTCTAAACTATGTAACTAAAGTCTTCTCAGACAACAGGATGAGTATCAAGCAGCTTGTTGGACAGCACTAGAGTAAAATCCATCTAATTTAATAACTATAGATTTCTGAAAACTTATAAGGGGCCTATAAATATATATTCACATTTTCATCAGACTGGAAGGTCTTGGTTTGACTGCTTATAGTGATAATTTGCTGCTTATAGTGATAATTTTCAATATCTCATCACAGCATCTAACAAACACAAAGAAAAACTATTTCCTTCATATATTTGAACTGACAAAACACAGAAACATTAAATACATTATCTGAAGCAAGTTATTACTTAAGCATTAAGCTAATGAGACAGTCAAAATACTGGAAAATTATAATCTCATCACAAATCAGATGACAATGTATCTCGGCTAATTAGCAGCAGAAAAGCAGTAATAAATTACTTGTATTTCTTGTTGTCCACTAAATAGGCTTTCAACATATTCTAAACAGTTCTAAATATGAAACCACTGCTTCTCACTAATAAAGAGTTATTAGAATACCAAATTTCTATTCTTTTAAAGCGTTTAGTCTTGGAAAGCTATATAAAAAAATAGCTTTTTCTAGGGGGGGGAGCAATGGATGTTTTCAGAACATATGGTAATAGCAGCATTTATCTAACATACCTAAAATATGTGCTGGTATCTAATAACTTAAGGCATAGAGACACTAGAGATATCACTTCCCAAGCACTTTGAGCCCAAACTCAAGTGCAGGTCCCCAAGGCAGCATGAACATTCACTCCAAGTTCAGGTCTAGGGTAAGGCTGGTAGCTCTGCTGTTCCCAGAGGAGGCACCACGTTTCTCATACCTCCCCAAACTGGGGGTTCTCAAATCAAATTACGACTAAACTTCTGCTCAGTCCAATGCTTGGAGATAATCCAGGGGGTTCATTTTCACCAGTTCTCTTATGTTTCATTGCACGGCTGCAGATTGGTGTGATGACCTGATTACCTCCTTGTTATTCCGTAATTCTATTTTTCAGACTTCCATGCTCATTTACTGCTTTTTATGTGATGATACAGAAAATGAGGCGGTAGTCTCTCAAGAGTTAAAAAACAGAGCAGAAGGACTGTTGCCTTTTGTGACATTCACCCACTGAAGAGCTGTGCTGCTACAGCTGAAAGCACTAAACAACTTCTTTTGGTGAAATTGGGGAAGGTGAATGAGTAAGAGTTGATGCTTGATCCTGATGCTGGGGAAAAAAGTATCTATGAATTTTTTTCAGACTCTACAGGGTAAATAAGCAGATCAGTGACACATACTACTTACACAGACAAAATATCATTTAGCCGAGGATGAGAATGGTCAGAGGAGGAACATGAGTATTAAAAAGCCTTTTGAAAGTGGTTGCGGTAGAGAAACAGCGAGAGAAAACATTTTCACTCTGTACCACATCTCACTTCTTTCGCTGTTCAGCTTCATGTCCTTTTTCACGGGAGCGCCTGCCACATGAGATGTGCTCACGAGGGGAAAGTCCCTAACCCGAGAAGATCCCTGCGTCACGACAGACAGAGACTGGTGAAAGAGGAACAAAGATGATGACTATTACTTTTCAGCAAAGCGAATGGAAACACTTTACGAGGTTGACTCAGGGCACTGACACACTTTCCAATGCAAGCATGCTCCTTCCCCCGCCACTTCCTATGCAGACTCACCCCCCCCGGACAACAATAAATAAGTCAAAATCAAACCCAGAAAACTGCTCAGTTATCAATTTAAAGTTGCAACTGCCTCCTGAAATTAATTAAAATAGCCAGACTTGCCACCCTTCTGCTTGTTAGTTCTGGGCCTCCCTCCCCTCTACCACAATTTTTCCTCAATTTGCTTTCTTTTCAGTCACTCCTAGTCCAAGCATCCCCAAGCCTCCAAAGTGGGTTTATTTTCCTTTTCTTCTTGCCATAGAGCTGATATACCCCAGAAGACTTTATTTGCATCTGTAAACGATAAAGACCCTTCAAAGGGTTAGCAGCGGATGGGGAATGAATGGTGGTTGGGGAACGCTGACGAGGTGAGCAGTGCTGAAAGCAGAGAAGCAATTGGAACAGATGATTCAACAGCATAGGAGAAAATACTTACTTGAGGCTTTTAAGCTGTGCTGGAAAGGGTACGGTTGCCCCCTGCAAAGGAGTTCCCTGGGGAACGGCTCATTGTACTAGCAGTGGGAAACATGAAGGCAGGGGAAGTATGAGCTCAGATGCAGAGACAATGAGCACAAGGCTCCTTCCAGAGTGACTCATCCAGCCTCTGGGACAGAGGAAACCGATCACTCCATAAATCAGCATCTTTTGCTAACTATCCAAGTGGTGGCACTTGGCGGCGGGGAAAGCAGCTGTTCACTGCTCCTAACAGCGCATGGGATGGTGCTGGGAAGCGGCAGTTAAGTAGAGGTTCGGGGGAGATGACAATTGGTGACAAGCCGGGAAGGAAATAGTACAATAGGATACTTAAAGGCCTTAATTTGCCTTTGCCTAAATAATAGGCAACTGGATCAAAGTAATATTCCAATAACACTAAGGTTCTGCTGGAGCAAAGGAAATTTTTTCAAACTTGTGGGCCACTGAACATTTTTCTTGTAAGCAAGAGTTCATTTTTACATAACTTATGTGCCAGTAATGCAGTTTTCTCATAACAAAGCCCTGTCTAATATTTAATAGAAAGGAGAGAGAGATTTTGGAAAAACATGCTTTTTCACACAGTTATTAGATTTTAGGTAATAAAATCACATGCAAACTAATTGGGAAAAAAACCCAGTATTTATTCCTCAGCTTTATTACTTTTAGCATGGTAATGCTTAGGAGTCCACAAGGAGGAATCCCTTTTCTCATGGGCATTGGTGTCATCTCCTGCCTTGAAAAGCTAAAGAGCTTCTACTCTTATGGAAGGCAAGTAACACACCAGAACACTGAATTAAGTGATGCACCAAATATTACATCAGTTTCACTATTAATTAATCACGGCCAATGATTTAAGAATAAGATTTTTTACCAGAAGTAGCTGCTTTCACAGCTTCTCTTTACAGCCTAGCAGTTACAGATGTCTCTTCTGAGCAGTTTCTCTCATTCCCCTCTAGCCCCAGAAGGATTAAAAAAAAAAAAAAAATCAGTTTTATTTTATACTGATTGTTTTTACTTATCATATTCTCAAAAATATCAAGGATACAACCTAAAGTAGCATAAAGTTTTTCAATTATATTAACCGAACAAATCTGATGTAGATAACTGAGCCTGGAAAGCTCACCTTAGATGCTGAGAATCAGACTGGGTCATCTGTAGCTTACCTATCACCTCCGGCTGCACGTAGACCCCTGCAACCCAGCTACGTGCGCAGCAGCTCTCAAAGAGGGCCAGGACTACTCACACTTGAAGTTCATTGCACCTACAACCATCAGGAGGACCCAGGTGTCAGCTGGACCTGCTCTATCCCTGATGATCTCATTTCACATGTGGGGAGCTGCAGCAAAGGACAAGTGGGTTTCCTACTACATCAAAAGTTTTGAGAAACAGAAATCCTCTCCCTCCTAGATTCTCACCAGGGGGCCATAAAAATAATTAAAAAAAAAAAAAAAGAGGTTAGTTTGCAAGCAATGGTCGTTCATGAAGAACTACATTCAGCCATTTCAGAGGTGACTAAACATTCTGAAAACCATTTAACTGGTTTTGTGTTGGAAAAAGGCAAAGAATGGCAGGCAAAAAAGAGAGACAAGCACTCCCTCTCCTCTCCTCTCCTCTCCTCTCCTCTCCTCTCCTCTCCTCTCCTCTCCTCTCCTCTCCTCTCCTCTCCTCTCCTCTCCTCTCCTCTCCTCTCCTCTCCTCTCCTCTCCTCTCCTCTCCTCTCCTCCCTTCCCCTCCCCTCCCTCTCCCTCTCCCTCTCCCTCTCCCTCTCCTCTTTCCCAGGAAATGCAATTTTCTTTAAAGAACTGGGATAATCTACCAAAACTGGAACTACTCCTTTAGAAACAGAAGCCTGTGGCTAATGAACCCAAGCCATTTTGGTTGAAATAGCCATATTTACAGATAAATAGACAACTGCTCACCGATGTCGCACCCCTGAAACCAAGAGAAACACTCCTAATCTGAACACTGAAATATCTAACTTTTTTCAGAAAAACTTTGTAAGACAGCCTTGTTTGAGAAAGAGAACTGTAACATCATTGTGAAATCTTTCTTGGGCGGGGAAAAATATTTCTTCAGCTTTGACAATCTGGAAAAACTCTAGCCATTATAGTAAGCACAAGATGAAAATGAAAAAATAACCCTGAAACAAACAATCTCACTTTTAGCCTTTCACACATTCTCAGTGTTTGAATTTCTCCTATCAAGAGCAGAACAGCCTTGAGAGGATGAGCAGCAGTGTCTGAAACCATGGAAACTGTAGTTTGCCTGTTTTTCTTAAGAGTTGGGCAACAGGCCCTGCCTGAAATCTAGTTTCCACAAGGTTTTGCAATTAGACAAATCAAGTATGAATGCAGCAAGTTAGGGACCAAAATAACATTTCATACTTCATCCTAAGAGTTTCTCAGTTATTATGAAAGCCTTTTCAGAACCACCCTTTGAGACTGAAATTACTGGGTTATCATCTGATTTTCTGATCAAGAGTGCTTGCAATTTAAAGAAAAGCAGGATAAAGAGCTGTACCGGTGTGACACAGGTACTTTGCAAGACAGAATTTATATACCTTCTTTTTTTGGTATTTGATGTCTTACTTGAAATAAAACTTTTATTGAGACATTATAGAGCAAGAATCCAGTTCTGTAGTTTGCCGGGAGAAAGACACATGCAGACTGATGGAAAAAGAGGAGCTATGGACAAAGCCTTTCAAGACAAAATCCTTCATGAATGTTGACTAGAATTTCCCCCTGCCACCCGTGCAGAAACTGGTTAGACGTTCAGAATGGGGTACGATAGAAAAGACATCAGCTATCAGACAACTGCTGCGGCAACCTACGTTTTTAGCACTCAAAACTGCAAATAAATACTGTATTACCTTTTGCCCAGTCCTTCAACTTCCTACTTTGAATTTTACAGAAGAGAGGACAAAGAGGAGAGAAGACATCAGTTATGACCTTCAGAGCACTACGATTTGTTGCACAGCCTCTTCTGCCCCTCTTTGTACCCTCTAACATGTAGCAGCTGGCAGAGGGTAAGCAGGATTCAGCTACAGAAACCAGAGAAGGAATTCCAGTTTCTGCTGCATTCACAGACCTGAAGTTCCTTCTTCACAGGCATAAAGACATTGCTGTGACACATTGTGCTGGTTTTGGCTGGAGTAGGGTTAATCATGTTCATAGCAGCTAGTATGGGGCTATGTTTTGGATCTGTGCTGGGAACAGTGCTGATAACACAGGGATGTTTTGGTTACTGCTGAGCAGGGCTTGCACAGAGTCAAGGCCTTTTCTGCTCCTCACCCCACCCCACCAGCGAGGAGGCTGGGGGTGCACAAGAAGCTGGGAGGGGACACGGCTGGGACAGCTGACCCCAATGACCGAAGGGATGTCCCACACCATATGGCGTCATGCTCAGCATGTACAGCTGGGGGAAGAAGAAGGAAGGGGGGGACGTTCGGAGTGATGGCGTTTGTCTTCCCAAGTAACCGTTACGCGTGATGGAGCCCTGCTTTCCTGGAGATGGCTGAACACCTGCCTGCCCATGGGAAGCAGTGAATGAATTCCTTGCTTTGCTTTGCTTGCTGTATCCCCTCCCAACTTGTTGTGCACCCCCAGCCTACTCGCTGGTGGGGTGGTGTGAGGAGCAGAAAAGGCCTTGACTCCGTGTAAGCAGTGATCAGCAATAATGAAAACATCCCTCTATTATCAACACGGTTTTCAGCACAAATCCAAAACAGCCCCACACTAGCGGCTATAAAGAAAATTAAGTCTACCCCAGCCAAAACCAGCACACACGTATACAAGACTCACCGGTGTAAGTGCGCTGACATTGTCAGGCTGAACAATTTCACCTCTTTGCCTCTGTTTCTTCATACTTTGCAGCTTTTTAATATAAGGACTGTTCTTTTGTTTCTAATTGTACCTGAAGCTTACTAGTCCGTCGTAGGCCCAGTAAGCACTCCACTGTAATAAGAATGGATAGCAGGAGAAAAGATCAGCTGGCCACTTCCTAATACTGTATGACTCTGCTAATGCCTTGAAACTCACGTTTTTGTGGATGGTACTGCAGTTTCTTTCGCTCTGAAGAACAGGAGTCATGCGGATGTGTAATTTGCTGACCCACTAGATCCAATGCGTGGGTCCATAAAAAGGAAAGTTGTAAACTGGACACCCAAAACTACAAGGCAGCAGAGTAGCGTTATGGCCTTTCTCTTAATAACATAACTACTCTGCTCTTCCCCCATGGATGTAAGTCACACAAGAAGGTATCTGTTGCCATTAATTAGCCCCAAGATGAAGTATCATTGCCTTGCATTTCCAATACTATGGAAAGTCTTCTATGGATAACTTTTACTAATCCCTAAGTAAATTTGTAGCAAAAGAAGGAAACTATATTTGAGGTTTATGAATATGAAGTTATTGCTTCACTAAGGGCAAAAGCCAGAAGAACAAAGCTGGCATTTTGCTGAAGTACAAATGAATAAAGACGACTTTTTAAGAAGCTCTGCATGAGCGAGATTATAAGCATTACAAATTTGAAGGTTTACTTTGAATCATGGTAAAGTGCAACAGAACGCAGATCTACTGAAGAGAAAAAAGTGCACAAGCCAAACATAAACATAATCACCACACTTATTCCTAAAACCGTTTATTTTTATAACATATGTACGGCAGTTGTGCTTATCTGTAAAACTGCTTATGCATAACTTAAAAATTTATGCAAAAGGTATTACTATATCAGCACTGGATAAAGGAATTCTTGGATTCTCTAACTTGTTCATTAGAGAGGTGCATCTCATCTCTCCTAGAACAGGGGCAACAGCCATTAAATCTTAGCACAGACACCCCCCTTGTCAGGTAGAAACATACTGGAAAAATACTCAGCTGAAGACTAGGAAAACCAAGTTTGAAGTCAGGTATGAGAAACTGAGTTTCAGACCATAGCGAGTGAAAGCAACAAAGAAAACACCACCTCCCCTCTTCCAGCATTTTTACTGCTGCCCCTTCACTCAGAACTTTTAGAAGATGCAGCAGTGATATAGGACATTTCTTTTCATGTATATACCTTAGAGTCAGCTTAATAGACCTTCTGATCTACTAGAATAAATAGGTTGCAATTTAGTAAAGATGTCAGTTAAGATTCACAGTTCCCTTACATTCCTTAGCTGACCGGACCTTAAGTGCAAAACTTTGGAGTTTTCACTTTTACTCCCCAAAAGCTTAACAGACAAGGTGAAGAACATGCTTGGTTTCTCTTTTCTTTTAAATAAAGCAACATCTTCAGGAGGAAAACTGTTCACAGGCTCAAAATATCAGCAAAGATCCAGGAACAACGAGAGAGACTTGCATTCAAACACTGACCTACTTCCTATTATAGCTTTCCTCATAGCTGAAGAACACACAGTGCTTCTTTAGTAGAAGTGAAATGCTGTGGCATATGCTTCTGTAGACAAATAAAATGCTCACAAGCAATGCAGTAAACTGAGCCACGCCACTTCTTCCTCCTGTGACAGCCCTTTAAACATCGGTATTCCATTATTCACTGGGATAATGACTGAATACTTTATAAATGGGACAGAAAGTCAATTATTCTACACATTCACCATCACAAGCAAGAGTGTAAGATCAATGTGCCTATAACCTATTTTGTAAATACTTTAACAAAAAACAAACAAGAGAATTAAGCTTGTAGTTTCTTAACACTTTCCAGAGCTGCTAATGTATGTACTGCAACTCACAGAGGCTATTTATAGAGGCGAGCTTCTGCACAGCATTGTTAGAAAATTGTTTTTATTAACCCTCAGATACCATGCTTGTTGAAGCCCTGAGGATGTGTTACAATTAATAATTGGTGTGAAATTTGAATTTCAACAGTGTTTTTTATTACCCGGACATAAAATGCCAGTTGACACTTTGCGATTAAGATGAAACACTAAGTATTATTTGATTAAAATCAACAAAAGAGCCTAAATACCTAATACCCCAGTGCTGAACGCAACATGTCTCCCAGTCACTGGGATGTGCAGCAGGCATCCTTGTTGAGAAACCTGCACAGCGTGGCTGTGACCTGCAAACATGCAAATTTAAAAGATCAGGATTTATTTTGAAGCAAAGTAGTATAGGTTTAATATTAAATACCTTTTCCTTCAGCAGTTTGGAAATGAACACAATTGCTAGCACTCACTGCCTCAGCTTTCATTTGCAAAAATAAAATGTTTGGGTTTTTTTGTGAAGCAGAGTGTACCTTAGTTGTGCTATGAAAAATAACACAAATTATATGGAGATCCGTTTGATGGTTTATTCTAATTATTACAGTAAAACATGTTTATTGTTTTGTTGCCTATATACAACACATTAAATCTACTTACAGTTGCTAAATTTAGGATTATCCCTAGATGGGTATACTAAGCCTGAAAATAAAATGACTCTAGAATATGCTACCAAATCTCTTTAAATAACTGAAATATACATTCATTATTACACTGTTCCAATGGATAACTCCTCTATTTTAAATAAATTAATTAATAAAATATAGACATAATGTTTAGGGGTACAACTATTAAATCTAAGTAAAGAGACCTTACCAACAGTTTCTTTCTGCAAATTCACACCAGCCTTTTAAAGTTAGACAGAGCATAGTTAAATGTATTTAGTAAAGAAACATTCCAGATAGAGGTTTTTTGTTAGCCTTCTAAAAATATTCTGTGCTAAATATTTTTGCCATACACTTAAATTTCACTGGGAATGCTTTTAAGCAATTTCCTCGCGATGCATTGCCTGAAAATACAGTATAGTACAGTAAAAATACTGTCTAAATAATATGGAATATTTAGGAAATTTCATTGAATATTTCAACAGTTCATAAAAATCTGCAATAGCATTTTCTGCTGTACCTTGCTAAACCTGCACTTCGTCTTGCATGTTAAAAAACAAAAGGTAGCACTGAATTCCAATAAAAGTCCTCAATAATTAAGGGAAGACAGATAAACAAATGCTTTTGAAAATAGTTTAAGAAATAAAAAAGACTAAAACAACAGTTATGCAAAAATTTAATTGAAATATTATTCAAATTCTTGAATATGAAAGATATTCCAACAATTACTGAAAGATATTCCAACAATTCTGGGCATAGTATATTTTCTCCAATATGAACACTCCTGTCTAATGGTGAGGCTATACACAAGTTTCTTTTGCAAAGATTACCAGAAGCTATCGGAGTGGATTATTGATATATTAGCTTTCTCATACGGAAGCACAAGTAGAACCCAAGTATGAAAATCTGTCACAAGAGCATATGAAATCCCAGACTATATTAATGATTCTATGCTCCGATACCAATAATTAGAAGTGAGAATTTGCAGAACCTACTGCTTGATCAGCACAGGTAATTAATTATAATTAGAGAAGTATACTTAAAAAGCATTGGTGACAATGACTAGGTAATTTGTAGTTATACTCTCAGATCTTAATTAATAATTTGAACTTCAACTATGTCTGCTTCAATAGTCGCTAGCTGCAACCGTTATATGATAAGGTTTGGGAAAGAGGAGCAGGCAGTTTGCACCTGTAAAATCTAGCCCCCGCTGAGACCGTGCCGACGCACGCTGGAGCAAGTCCTCTTTTGCACACTAGGGTTTAGCCCAGAACAAATAGCCCTGGCTTAGCTGGCTACTAACCTGCAAACTGAATCCCAAAATAGGCAGGCCCAAGTATACCATTAATGTCTTTGTCGCAATGTAGCGGTATTTCGAAAGCCTGCACCTAAACATGTCTGTATAAAAAGGAAGATAGAATCTGCTTTAGAAACTCAAGTGTAGTGGTATAAATCAAAAGTTAATAGAAGCAGATAATTCAGCCCTTTTTACACTCAGAAGCATTTGAGAAGGTGAAAATATAATCTGTTCGAGAAATATTTAGTTTAGTTTGGTTTTAAAAACACCCACAGGGAAACTGATGATAACAAGCAAGAACAAGTTATAACTGAGTAGATGCAGATTGCATTAGAGAAACAGATTCACTATGTGCAAATATTGTAGGTGGTTGTAGATTGGTATTTAGGAAATGAGCCTTTTTAGGTTTCGCATTCCAAATGTTTTATGTGGGTTTTTTCAACTAGTCAATACATTTGCTGTAACAACTTAGCATCTTATTGTTGCTTTATAACTAACAAATAACGACACTGTGTTTTGGGGACAAATACGCACAGGCATATGATAGTATGATTCATGTGAGGACCAGAGAATAACTGAGAATCATTGGTATCTGTAACTATTCTGGTGGCCCTCGTGGGTTTGGAAGCTACTCAG
Source organism: Mycteria americana (assembly GCF_035582795.1). Lineage (NCBI taxonomy): Eukaryota > Metazoa > Chordata > Aves > Ciconiiformes > Ciconiidae > Mycteria > Mycteria americana. The sequence continues at coordinate 42,815,501 of NC_134366.1, read as the reverse complement.
GAAAATTTAAAGTTGGAGGAGTCCATCAGCATCATGTTGTAAAAGAGCTATAATTTCTATAACAAAATCAGTCAGAGGCCAATTCCAAGTGGAGTAATTCCAATCCAAAATGAGTAAGGAGTCAAGCTGCTGGTGATGCAACTTGTGATGGCCAGAAGAACTGAATTTATACGTCTGAGTAGAAAAGATGTTTTCACACTATGTGTTTTCCTTTAAGCATGACAATATTATTTATTCAATTTTTAGAGGTACGTAACTTGGACTTGACCCCAGTCTGAAATTAGAAAAGAAAAAAAGAAATCTATATCTATCAGTTCACTTTTAAAGGGTAGATATTGCTGATTCTACAACTACCATAGTCAATGTTATAATGATTATAAATCTCAATGGAATAGTCTGACCATTATTATTGTTTCAAAGGAAATTTAATAGCAGCAGTAGCCATGTAGAAAACCATGACTCCAGGAATAAAGTAAGATAAACAATTCTTATTTTTTAGACTTGAACTTTATTTTTATATACCTGGCTTGAAATATCGTAGCTATGTTATAATCTTTGACACCCTGTCTCGTGAAAGCACCTCTCTTTCTGAATTCTGACGACAGGAGATGAGATGGTGTCTAACAGAATCCAACGCCACATCAGCTAAGAACTCCACTTTTACAGCTCCTTGCTTTTATGGAGAAGTAGTGAGAGCAAGCTTTAAATGTTAAGCATCAGCATCCAAAAATAAATGCTCATCTATTCAGAAACAACAACCAAAAAAAGCTTTAAAAAGAAAAATCATTTAAGGGTTTATTTTTAAACAGTTATTTTTAAAGTGATCAGCCTTGACATCAGAACATTCTGCTGTCATCATAAGAAAAGGGAGTTTAATTCTGAGGGATCAAGCTGCTTGCTTTACTTTGAGTTTCATAATTCTTCCTTTCCAAACTTAACAAAAGCTACCAGAGTGTAACTGCTCAGCAGTAATTGACTTAAACATCTCGAGAAAATAACAATTAAAAAGGTACAAAGGGTTCCCCGCTGTACAAATACATTAAAGTAGGTAAATATGAATTCTGAATAAATGAATTTTTAATACATTCACTCTTTGAAAAGAACTCTTTTATTCTATATACACAAGCGTCACAAACTGTTTATGAAAACAACTGTTTTGAAAAGTAAATAAGACACTGGCAAAGAGTGTGTTGTGTCCTACTTCTGTGGCTGATCTAATAGTCGATAATTCACTTCTGTACTTTGTGGTTTCACTCCTTTAGCTCAAGTATTACAGTGGGTGGATTGAAGGGTCACGTTCAGGGAGACATTGTATTCCGATAACTTATTTCAATGTTCATAATACCCAAAGTGGAAATACTGATGGACAATAGCACGTGATGACATATGGCAACCATGGGAGGGAAGTTTAACAAAGCAGGACGTGCCATAAGGAAATCTGGCTTCAATTTCTGGCTCTGATACAGCTTTTCTTTATGTGACAAATCATTTCATCTGTCTAAATTGCTTTTCCCACAATTTAAATGGGATAATATTTGTTTACTTTTGCAGACGCTGTGAGAATTAATTTATTCATACTTGGGAAAGCATTTCAAATTTGTAAAATGGGAGCCTCTGCTGGACCTTAGCATAAAGTTGACCTGTAGACTGGGAACACTTCCCATCAACAGCAAGCAGTCAGGCTCAGATGTGTTTACTGCAATTTGAAACCCCTTTCATGCAACTTCTGCCACAACTGTTCACAGAAAATGTTTATGCCTGGCACACTGGCATTAGCAGTCTTAATTATACCAGTCTTATATGTGAACACACAAGAACAGTAACCAAATTAAATTTATTGCACTACAACTGGATTAAATATATGGCACCTTCATGGTCACTAGGACAAATATAACAGGTCTTTTTAACATCTGGAGTATTTCTCATTCTACCACCTATTCCTACTTCATCCCCACAGTCCCAGAGCTCCTTTTTCACTTGCTTGGTAAAGACTTAAGGCTCAGGTATAACTGCCCCAACCTGTGGTACCCACCACCACCCCCAGTAGTCTGAGTATAAGCTATGAGTAGTAAAATGTAAAAATACACATAACACTTTAAAACTCTTCAGATCAAGGCTAAAGAGATTAAGGAAAAAATATATAAAGATATATTTGTGGCACGTTGTGGAAGCAGAACCTGAGAACTCTCCTGAATCATTGTCAGAAAAAACTGTCTCAGCAAATTCACTGAGTAGACCATGAAGGTTCCCTACATGCATATCCCATCAACCAAAAGGAAGATGGATTTGCTCATTAAATCATAAATAAGTTATCAGCAACTGAGCTCTCAAGAAAACACAAATTAAAATGATGACCTCTGAAACTCCAAATATACCTAGTTTAACAGCTGCTAAAGAGCAGGAAACATACAAAGAGGCTTACTGTCAAGCAGGCAAAATTACAGAATCTAATAGTGTGAATGGCCAAACCAATTCTCCTGATATCACAGTTAGGTGCTGCTAAAATCATAGAATCATAGAATCGTTTAGGTCGGAAAAGACCTTTAAGATCATCAGGTCCAACCGTTAACCTAGCACTGCCAAGTCCACCACTAAACCATGTCCCTAGGCACCACATCTACACCACCCCCAGGGATGGCGACTCAACCACTTCCCTGGGCAGCCTGTTCCAATGCTTGACAACCCTTTCGGTGAAGAAATTTTTCCTAATATCCAATCTAAACCTCCCAAGGGCAACTTGAGGCCATTTCCTCTTGTCCTATTGCTTATTACTTGGGAGAAGAGACTGACACCCACCTCGCTACAACCTTATTTCAGGTAGTTGTAGAGAGTGATAAAAGAGACAGTTTAATCCTAGATTAATTTTTATTCCAAATAATTGGAAGAAGGCTCTTGATAACAGTCTTGCATTCCTGGCAAGAATCCAGATGGTCGCAGGTAAAGTATTTATCATTCACACGGCACTTCCACTATCTATTTAGAAGAAAGCATGACTATTTTAATCGACTGAGATTGTATTTCTATACCAGCAGTATTATATTCACTTAGCTTAGAAGCTGAAACTAATACAAGTTGGTATGATTTAAGAAGGAACCATATGTTCTCTTTGTAAAAAAAAAAAAACAAACTAAAAATCTAAATATTTATAATTACAGTGTTTAAAGAAAACAACTAATTTTGACAACAAACAAACAAAATTGAATCCCAACCGAAATTTCAAATTCTTTTTTTCTCTACAATCAGATACTTTTAGAAAAAGTGAGATAATTCAAATCAGTTTACTCATATTTCATTATCTTGAAAGACTTTGCTTTTGCCACAGCATGTATGCGGACAGATGAACTTGTGTTCCCTACTTGTTTATCTGCCTAAATCCACAAATGAAGACTAAGGAAAAGAAATAGCCACAGTTCCAGTGTGCATGAGTTCTAGCCAGTTTGCCATGAAACGTGGGTTCAAAACTGTCGCTGCTATTCCCTGTTCTCCCTAAAATAGTAAATGGTAAGAGGTGTCAAAAGAACAAAGTGCTCACTGAAAAAAGGCCAGCTCTGGTGCAAATCCAATGCTGTTAAATTATGGAGTGGCAGTAATGAAGTACAGATTGTCACCTGCTGCTGTTTTATCCTCAAAAACTGAAAACAACAATTAATTAATTCTAAATTAGAAACGGATGTTCCAGTCACTGATCGGTTGCAAATATACACAGCACAGAAAAGGCAAAGCAAAAACATCAGCACAAGATGGGATCCTACAAGTTGCTGCTGCTTCAGGAAGACAATGGTGTTTCTTCAGAAGGAAACAATGGTCATGAGCAGCAGAGGTGTCACAAGATGTGCACTAACAGTGTAACTGCTGGTCAGGACTGAAGGACAAAAAAATAATCAACCCTTTCTACAAACTTCAGAAGAGAGGGAGATACAGAATGCTCAGCAGGACAGTTTGCCTGAAAAGGTCTAGACCATTGAGCCCCAACAGAGACCATGATGATGGCTGTATCTATTTATCTTTTCTGTCTACAATGAAGACCTACAAATCCAACACCGAGCATTCCCTATGCTGCTCCTTTGTTCGTTTGGTTAAAAAATATTTTGAATTCTGTGTTATACTAATGGTGGTTTTTAATTAGTATTTTATGCCTGAGTGGGGGTACTATACCTGTAAGGTGCGCCGGTTGAAACCCTGTTTCTTGTGCAGCAGCTGGTGGCACAAAGTCCTTCAGAGTTCAGACAACCAAGGAAGCAGACCTCTGTGAGATGTCCTGCTCTGAAATATCACTAAATAACTCTAATACTGCCATAATGAAAAGATAATTTCACATCTAACTATCCTCAAAATATTATTTTTTAAATGTCTCTATATGATTACCTTCAGCTAAGAGCACTAAAATTCTGAAGAAAAGAAGAAATCTTTGGCTGTGTATTTATTAAGCTTACAAAATGTGATGGGACAACCTTTATCCAAAGGATGATGTTGGATATCCTTCACTGTGCTGTGAAGCAGCAGCAGCAGAGTAGCTTACCATATACCTTGAATTTAACCTGCATACACTCATTCCATAGGGAAATACACCTAAGGGATCCATATAATGATGGAAGTGAGCCAGGGCCTGATCATAAGAGCTGGGAGAGGATTCAGTTTAAGGAGCACACTCTCATTCAGTCTCTGTCCTCCCTTTCCATTATGTTTTCTATGGCTTTTCTCTATCATCAGTCCAAGTTATTGCCAGGGAATAATAAGAAAATAGAAGGACCTAAAAATCCTACAGCTGATGTTCTCCTCCCTTGGATTCTGAACAGAGCAAGAGATTCTCATTTTAATTCGGTGAAGTAGAATTTATATAAAACTTCAAACACTTAAGAGTTATTTGACCACATCAAATGCTTAACCTGCACCTAACAGAAAAAGTCCAAAGCACAGTCTTGGTATTACGAAGTGGAGTAATTTAGAGAAAGTACTAGAAGCCTGTGACATTCTGGAGAGGTTTTTTAGGATGTGGCAATGCCAGGTAGCAGGGATTAACCTCCAGATTTTCCTCATTAAATCACCTGCTTTTGGAAATTCTATCATTTACAGAGCTCTGTCACCTAGTAAACTCCCCCACTGTAAGCTCGAAAGAAACCCTAGATGATTTAGAAAATTTTAATTCTTTCTAAAAATTTCCAGATCCTTAGCAACTCATTAATGGATTTAAGTTGTCCTTAGTTTTAAGGGTTGTGCACGCTGGTGATTTATGTTTTGTAACAGTGAAGAAAAATAAGATAAATGCACTATCATTTTGTTACTTTCCTTCCTTAGGGTATATCCATCCGAAAAAGACCATATTGATGGATTTTTCCTTGTTTCTTAATGTAAAATTCTTCAACTGTTTTCTCTGAAAATAATACCAATACATCAGCAGCCAAGCTCTTCTGCACAACCTAGATGCAACAAATCCTTATATAGGCAATATAGGGGAAGAAAAAAATCAGGGAAAGATTTCAGTTTTAAGCTTTTGTTGATTACAACAGATGACAAAGTTTTGAATCAGTACAAAAATAGTAGCTATGCCTTGGTTTGTTAGAACAACAAACTCCTGAACAATGATATGTTTTCCGAGTGCCTGAGCTAGTGATACCATCAGCTGAGAATCTGATGACTCAGAACACTGTCAATTTTGTTTGCCGACATTGTTAAGCTCAGTACCCTGTGTCACAACTTCTGAGTAGTTTATCTACAGTAAGCCCAAAGAATGCGAACTTTATTATTCAAAATTAGTTGCTATGCCTAAATATTTAGGAAGACACGTCAAGTTTCAAACACACTGGAGTATTTCTCATAATTTAAAATCAACCCTACAGCTGGAGGCAATATAAATTCACTACCTGGAGGAGAATTAACTTGCATGAAAGACATCTTATGTCATACCCAATGCAGTGGGTCTGGGCTGACCCATCTGAGCAACTGCTGCCTTGTCCCGAACGCAGCTGCTGAACAGGCTCTGCCGGCCGCAGCGGAGCGAAGAGAGGGAGCCCAGCTGCCCCGCTGCCTCGCAGAGTGCCGCGACCGCCCCTGAAAACCACCGCCGGCTTACGGCACGTGCTTCCCTGCAAGGAGTTGTTTCTTACCTCACCCACATAGCCAGCCCAGCAGAAGGCCAGTGCAGAATCTGGGAAGCAAAAAGCATTGCCCCCTCCTCCTTCCCAGTCAGGCCACAGGAAAAATTATTCTCCCTTAGGTCATCAGAGAGGATGGATAAAAACCGAGACACTTTCCTCCCACAGCACGCCGGGTTCTGCCCACTGCTGCGTTTCAGCACTGTTCTCTGCACTGCTCGGCTAGCCTTCCTTGTTGGGGTCTTCGGTGTAACTCGCATTCCTTTTATATTTTGTGCAAAAAGTAAGGCAAAACGTGGCAGAGAAAGTATATCAAAATACACTTTGTTGTCTCTCAACCTTTTGGTAAGGGAAGTATGTTCAACCCTCAGGCTGCAAACCACGAGCATCACTGTAATATATGCTTCACTGATACATGTGATAACATTCTCCCTATGCATCACTTTTTATTGTAGCTGGGGAAGGGAAGAGGAGGAAGCTAAAGAAATCCATTTAAAAAAATTGCATATTTCTTTTAGCTGCTGATTTTCCTGACAATTACTAATGAAATACTTCACGGTCCTGTTCTTTTTATGTAAAATATACTCCCAAATACAATCTCTTTCTTCTTCAGCCTTCTCATTTATTTTATACACATGGACAATTATACACTTACATCTTCCTGGTACCTCACCATTTTCTCTATCAGACCAATTTATGGTGAAAAGTAAGGTTGTTGAGATAACAGGGATGGGGAAGATGGACAGATGAGTATGAATTGTATATCCACCCTTTCACACATTCCTCCACATCCCCCCAATCTCCCTCTCCATCTTCTAATCTTTGTTTGTCTTAAAAAATAAATGTCACACATTTTTCATTAAGTAGTATGGAAAGAAACTTACCTTTCCACATCCACTTGTCCCTCAGAATACTCTCCTCCACAATGATAGACTGACAAATGACAAGCCTTACAAGTAAGGAATCTTCCTGCCCCTCTTACAGTATAGATTTGCATTCTGCCTTTCATCACCTCTAGCCTCCACCAGTGTCAAAAATGATTGATTGGCTGTTGAAATATTAATACTTTCATCTCCTTTTCCATTTTGGTCTTTTGAACTGATATAAAACGAGATCACAGCCCAATACTGTAGGCCACACATGACATAAGCCGTCACATCTCCTGATTTCCTACTTCTCTAATCAATCGTTCAAGCATGTCCTTAGGAAGAGCTTCTCCACCTGGACTCAAGAACTGAAGCCCCCCTTCAGGCAGGGAGGACACATTCTACAAGTCTTTTTCTAATTAAATCCCTTTACTCTCTGCACATTATCTCTGGATAAAGCCACCACCAAGCAAACTCAGCTACCACTTCTCAAAGACCACTTGGACATCTACCATTATTTTAGATACCCTGCATTCTCTTGACCAAATCAAAATATACCTCCATCTCTCTAGACATCTGCCAGTTCATATCTAGCCACCAGCCCTGTCTCCTTCCTTCATCTCTCCAAGTACTATCCTCACCCTGCTATTATGCAAGCTGATAGTTAAGGCGATGTTTTTTATTTTGGGTCTCCTTCTAGTTCTTTGTATTTGAATCATAGCTAAATGCTTTCTTTGTCACGAATTATATTTTCCCACCCTTCACCAAGCATATTCCCATTTGGGATCTGATAATGTCACATTTCTTTATTGCACCTTCTATTTATCTGGACTTTTTCTTTCTCATTTCTTTAGCAAATACAGTTTTACCACATTCACAACTGCTCAGAGTGCACCTGCAAGGATCAGCTTCCTAAGCTCTTTGAATCACCACGTAACCCCCTTTATAAGTTCCTCCCACTAACACCTGCTCCTCCATCTTATTAAATACAAACTATTTATCTTCACTTCATGTCCTATTTCCACTTGACCATTTCTCATTTTTATCAGCTCTTATCTCCAACCAGCCAATATTACTTTTCTCCATCATTCACTTGTAAAATTCCTAAGTGCTGTTGTCTAGGGTGCTGGTCCATGCTTGCACTTACCTAGTACTGTGATAAAATAAATAATGTTAATTCTATGGCATCCATTGAGGATTGCCATGCAGATGTAATAGAACAGATCTCAACCTAATTAAAAAAAAAAGTCAAATCGACTGTTCCTTGCCCATTTCCTGGCAAATATGTGCTACTCTTCTTTTTTTAATCTGGTATTCCAACCACTGCTGGCAATCATCGTTGATCATGTAAATCTTCCTGTTTTCTTTTGCATCAGAGGCAGGTATGCTGTATTTGGTTACAGCCTGTGCTTACCTGATGATGGGTTCATTAAACATTATTCATTCACCCGCCTCAACACCGGTTGCTTTTATTATGAAGCCTTTTCAACTGAAATAAAGATAAGCTATTTTCACTTAAGAATTTGAAAGTCACATTGTAAATGACAGCAAATCTTTTAAATCTTGTATGTAACACCCTATAACCTTCTAGAGGGTTATGTTTACAATAAATTATTAGTGTATGTGTACTCAATTATTTTGAAATATTTTTAAAGATTTTCATAACATATTCTACTGCACTGCCTACAGCAATATCTCAAAATCCCTCGTTCTTTCACTCTTAACTTTCTTTCTCCATTATAGTCCCCACTCAAACTTTCACCTTTGTCTAACTAAATGGTTGCAACGATCTTTTCATTTGTTATTTCCAGCCTGGACTATTGCAATGCACACAAGCAAAGGCAGCAGGAGGCCCGCATGGATGAACAAGGAGCTCCTGCCAAAACTCAAGCACAAAAAGGAAGTGTTCAAGAGGTGGAAGCAGGGTCAAGGTGGCCCAGGAGAAATACAGGGACACTCTAAGCTTGCAGAGATGGGGTTAGAAAAGATAAAGCAACCCAGAGTTGAGTCTGGCGAAGGGACATGGAGGGCAAAAAGGGCTTCTGCATGAGCAGCAGAAGGAAGACCAGGCAAAATGTGGGCCTGCTGCTGAATGGGCACAGACCCTGGTCATAAAGGATATGGAAAAGGCAGAGGTACTCAACATCTTCTTTGCCTTGGGAAAGAAGGTAAGACTGGACTTCAGGAATCTGAAGCCCCTGCAACCAGGGGGAAAGCCTGGAGCAATTAAGACTCTCTCAGTGGAGAATGATCGGGTTAAGGAACACTTAAACCAGACACACAGAAGTCCATGGGACCAGATGGAATGCAACAAAGAGTGCTGAGGGAGCCGGCTACTGTGATTGCAAGGCCACTCTCAAAATTGTCTTTAAAAGTCACAGCGATTGAGAGAGGTTCCTGACAAATGAAGAAAGCAAACCGCACTACTACCTTCAAGAAGGGCAGGAAGGAGGATCTAGGGAACTACAAGCAGGTCAGCCTCACCTTGATTCAATCTGAACACAATAAAATACTTTTCTTACTGTGAGGGTGGTCGAACACTGCAACGGGTTGCACAGAGACATTGTGAAGTCTCCATCCTTGGAGATACTCGCCTAAATGGACACAATCCTGGGAAACCTGCTCTAACCGAGCAGGTTTGAGCAGAGAAGTTGGACTGGATGATCTTCAGAGGTGCCTTCCAAACCCAGGCAGGCTGTGATTCTGTGAAATATTCACCTTATTTAGGAGCGAATACTGAGTGCCAAATATGACGACTTTTCCAGACCATCTTTCTATATAATAGTCCAGAACTACGTATCTTCCATTAGACGCTACTGGTTTGCATTTGCCAAATCTTAGGTCAAGTGTCCTTACTTTAAAAGCCCTCAGTGGACCTGATACTAGCTACAAAGGTATCTATCAGAACAAAGCATGTTTTTTTTTCAGCAAACACAGCTGAGAAAACTGGCACAAAGCATGGGACAGCAAGTGAAGACATTCACAGTGGAGAGAGTCTGGAACAAACTTGCAAATCAAACCAGATTAAAAATGCCTCGTTAGTTTTAAAACATAACAGAAAATTGCTCCTCAGGCTACAGCTTTCCTAGCATTATGAAGAAATTATACAAAAGAGAACCCTATTTAACTTTTACTTACAAAAAATACATCAAAAAGACGTTCAGAATTGGGAAAAGCACCACTCCATGAGAAAACCTGCTGGTATTCCAAAACTACTTAAACCGCAGTAGGAAAGCAGCCCAGAAGGTACTTTAAGGGATTTGACGCTGCCTGCTGGCAAACAGCTATCATGGTGGAACAGAAGCTGGTATGGGCTCCAGAGCCGGCAGCTCTGAAATTATCACTGCAAGATTTTATCTCCTTCATCAGAGCAGATTTTGCCTGACTCAGAAATCTGGGTTTGTTTTCAATTAAAGCATTAAAAAACGAGGGCAAAAATTTTAATCAAGAAACTTATTTATCCCATAGCCAAAGAATACTATGAGGATTAATCATTTCTGTTCACATGCTTTTGTTGTTTTTGTCAGGGGCAGGAGAGTTAATAGCATATTTGGGCATAAATAGTGAGCACATGACAGTTGAGATGCTCTAAAAGACAACTCATGTATGCCCTTATTTCAGACTAAGACTTGGATCCATTTAGCTGATTTAACAGCGCTACAACAAACAACATGGATAATTTCCTGCTCTGTCTTAGGTAGGAGAAGCTGGCAGCTACGTACAGAATGAATCAGAGATTTTTCAGCTTTATAATTTGGGGCATAACAAGTGCAGCAAGTATGACTGAGCTTTCTTTCCCCTTCTGTAAACCCTTAAAAAATTACTGTAAATATTTTTCAGTAACTAGATAACTAACGCTGTTGTTATTTAATAGGCCTATTTTTCAAACACAGTTATTTTAATTTTGTATACCTACATTTTTCTTTAGCGTCAAATCGGAAGTACAAAAGAAATCATTACTGAAATCATGTAACATAATAAGCCAATGAGAACAGATACTATGAATTTATACTTCAACTGAGGACAAAATAACAGCGTCCATAAGAATGATTTAGCAGTCTGAAAGGATGTGATATTTCTTAAAAACAAAAAAAAAGCCCCAATAACCTGATAGGAAAACCTATTAATATTTAATGCAATATTCTCTGGGCTTCTTTTTTGCCAAACTGTTAAACTTTAATAAAACTAAATTAATATTTTCAGTGAAATAAAAGTTGTCTCCTATTACTGTAGCAGACACTTATAAATAGTCTAAATGAAATTGGCAGTTGTGTATAAAAACTCACTTAATTTTCTCAAAGGCTTTTAAGCACTATTGCAGTGAGAAATCAATATTACCTAGCTGACATAACAGTGAAATAGTTGGGTGCAAAGCAAAAAAAATTAGTGCAATCAAAGTAAATGAACTGTGATCATACCAGCAGGCCTAGCAAAATTAGCTTTAATCTTGGGAATATTTATGAAGTATATGTGTAATTTTTCATTATAAAATTTCACCTACGGTTCAAGGCATACCAATAAAACACTTTTTGATAGGTACACAAAACAGTTTGATTGGAATTACTTATCTACCAAACGAACTTATACGAGAAAACAGACGAACTTCACAACCAAACAGAATGTTTCTGTCTCAAATTCTGGTTTCACATCTGCTTATTAGGACTGTCTCCTGAGTGAATTAATTATCATTAAGGAACCACACACATTGTATCCAGTCCCATTAATAATATATTTTAAAATAACCCTTCAGGTATCTTGGCAGGCATGGCAAAATTAGTATTTAATATTTCTCTATTGAACTAATTAGGATGAACATAAAATATGAAATACAGGATTTGTAAAAATATTTTCTTACAAAATTACACATAATTATAGTCTTTTTCAGCTATGTGTGCCTTTTAATATGGTACTTAATCTCTATTCTCTTCTATGAAAAATGTGAAATAATGGCAGGACCTATAAAGCTTTTCTTGTACCAATGAGCTGAAGAAAACTCATCTGTATTTAATGCAATATTCCCTTTGCATTTGTCATTATGAACACATTTATAGTATAGAAGTTGCACTACATTAGAGATTGCATAAATATTTTCTATACATTATTCACTACAGTTTCCGTATGTCAGTAATTTCAAGCCTCACCAAATAATTTTGGGTCTGTTGGAATCAATTTGACCTTTTTGATTCCTTCTTTCCCTGATTCACATCATAAATAATACAATCATATTAACTAACTACACTTCCATTATATGTATTTTTTAAATAAAAACATTTCTTCACTGAAGACTAATAATAAGCATTCATCCTGCAACAAAGTAGAATGGCCAACACAGCAATAAAAAAGCCACCATAGCCCTGTGCGTCTTCTTTCATTTTTCTAGTCGTCTTTTTGTCCACCTGACAAGCCATTTGCCAGCGGAGCTTTGTAGTGGAGTACCTAAAACCCTCACGCCTATTAGACAAGCAACCATTTTTCTTCTTTATAAATGTTCCTACTTCAGTAAGGACTATACAAGTCCTCAAGAAAGCATTTGTTGAGAGCAAGATCCACTTCAGAGAGAGATTTTGGCAATGGAAGTAGAAAATACGCTACCACATATAGTAGAGAACAACATAGGGAGTAAACTTATGAGATAAAAGAGACAAACAGACAAAAGTAGGAAAGAGTTGGAATTTCCTTGGAAAAGAGGCTTCTGCTTTATTAACTAGGCGACATACACCTTGGAATAAGCATCTGATAGTTATAAATGCCAGTAAAGAGAAAATTGAGTAATTAAGGTATCCACAAACAGAATATAGAATAACTGTGGGAGAAGAAAACACTTTTCCTGGTCTGGTACTACACTATTTACATTTACAGTTTTGGAAGTACCTGTTCCAGTGCCTGGCTTTCAGTGCGCGAAGTGGCCATGCAAAGGAGGCCCTCTGCATCCCATGGGAGGCACCAGCCGAGGCAGCTTGGCTGGAAGAAGGACTGAATCCCTCAAAAGAAAGGTCCAGGCCAAAGCAACTCATTTCACAAGACGGAATGAGAGAGACTCTAGTAATCATTGTTCGCTAACACTCGGTTCTGATGGTTTTTTTAAATGATACAAAGCAGCTTATAATGCTGTCACTGTGGCGAGTCTATAACTGTTCCCATGGTATTGCTGAACTACCCTGTTTGCTCCTTCTGAAAACCAAAAAATGATATGGGATATCTCACTTCAGACAGCAGCCCCTTCTCTTCATGCAAACTTCTCATACGTTTGGTGGTCTTTTCTCTACCAAAACCATACCATCTCCATCCATGTAAATATTTTTCCCCTGACTATGAAAATATATTACCAGAAGATCAATTTAATTGGGAAGATACATTGTTAAAACTGTATTTATTGTAAATTCTTGGTGTTTAAATACAAAATTCCACCTAAAGTAAAGTGGCAAGTGGAAAGATACCCTATGTGAAAAAGAAATGTTGCCTTACAGGGCAGAGGAGGAGATAAAAACCTACTGTATATGTAGAAGGTGATGTTCTGGTGCTAATGGAATCTAATGTAACCAACAAGCAGAAAGCAGGGGGAAAGATGAAATTTCCAAACTCTCAGAAAATTTTCTCTCTTCTGATTACTGTTGCCTGCTCTAATTTCAGTAAAGCTTTTATTTTGAGACGGCAGGAGTAGGGAGGAAAAGGAAGGCAAAGGAAGGCAAAAAAAGGCAACACAGCAAAAGAAGAATTTAACTCTCAAAAATTGCAAAATCATCTACTTTTCATTTTTGCAACAGATTCTGTAAACCTAGCCAAATTCTGTGCTTAGTTAAAAACAGAACAAGTAAAAATAGATGCTAGAAACCAGGCAAGATACCACAAAAGTGAAGCCAAACAATGAATTCATAGCAAATCACGGGATATGCTTTGTGAACGATAACACTGTGCAATAACTCAGGATGATTTATCCCCAAAATAAAGTTGGTCTTCCTAGAATGCATCAAATAATAGTGGTTGCTGCTACTGACGTGGTGGAGTTGAACTTCCTCAATGGTTATTTTTTGTGGTTAAGGGAAAATGTTTGCATACCCTATCAGTAGCTCATGCAGGCTATCAAGTACCTCACTGTATTCTGATATTTCATGAGAGCAGATTTTAAACTAATTCTTGTGAGTGTGCTTGATGTTAAATTTTATTACTGCTGTCACCCTGACATTAACATTTTCATTAGGCTTTTTGAGATTTTGTGAACTATGCTTTCTGCCACTAATCCAAGATGTTACATTAAAATGTTCAGATTTTGATGACGATAAATTATAATAGAAAAGAAATTCAAATGGTCAAAGTAAGCTTAAGGTATGAGCTGCTTTCCATGTTTTACTTACCCTTTCTTTTGCCAATTTTTCTATGCTAACTTCCTTACAGATTATTCTTTCTTTTGGCAGTTATAATAAGCTTGCTTCTCAAAAATAATGACCAGTAAAACTAAAAAGATAACCCTAGTTCATACAAATGTGTGGAAGCTGGCACTATTGGTAACGACAGAAGCCCCATTTACATAAGCAGCTGTGAAAAGCTCTGCACAGCACTACGTCATTAGACTTGGATGATGCAAACCTGCTTCAGCTGCTGTGGCGGTTTACAGGCATGTGCTGGTTTTGGCTGGGATAGAGTTAATTTTCTTCATAGTATCCTCCATAAGATGAGGCTATGTTTTGGATTTGTACTGGAAACAGTGTTGATAACACAGAGGTGTTTTGGTTACTGCTGAGCAGTGCTTGCACAGAGTCAAGGCCTTTTCTGCTCCTCACCCCACCCCACCAGCGAGGAGGCTGGGGGTGCACAAGAAGCTGGGAGGGGACACGGCTGGGACAGCTGACCCCAATGACCAAAGGGATGTCCCACACCATATGGCGTCATGCTCAGCATGTACAGCTGGGGGAAGAAGAAGGAAGGGGGGGATGTTCAGAATGATGGTGTTTGTCTTCCCAAGTAACCATTACACGTGATGGAGCCCTGCTTTCCTGGAGATGGCTGAACACCTGCCTGCCCATGGGAAGTAGTGAATGAATTCCTTGTTTTGCTTTGCTTGACTGTGTGGCTTTTGCTTTACCCATTAAACTGTCTTTACCTCAACCCACAAGTTTTCTCACTTTTACTCTTCTGATTCTCTCCCCATCCCACCCAGGGGGAATGAGCGAGCAGCTGTGTGGGGCTTGGTTGCTGGCCAGGGCTAAACCACGACAGTCCTTTTTGGTGCCCAATGTGGGGCTCAAAGGGTTCGAGATAATGACAGATCTGATTGGAATGGGCTAGATCAAATTTATAGCTGTTATTGCTGTTTAGCTATTAATTGGCAGGATCCTGTGCTTGCCACGGGGCTTGCTTGCCTTACTGTGTATTACAGTCTCGTGCTCATTAGTGGCCACTTTTTGCTTTCGCTGCTTGCTGTACTGCTGATCATCTTACTCTGCTGTGCCTGGGAACACTTTGATAACAGCAATGGCGATGCGCCTGGGCTGGCAGATGGCCAGGGCATCGCTGCTGTTTCTGTGCTGCTGTACTGGACAGGCTGGAACTCCAGTGTGAACTCGAGTCGAAGGGACTGTGACCTGTGGATGAGTCCACGCGGGAGCAGGACACCCCGAAGCGTCTGTGGCTGTGGATAAGCCCATGCCAGAGCAGGTACCTCTCGAAGCGTCTGTGGCCATGGTTATGTCTGTGCCACAGCAGGGATACCTCTGAAGGGATTGCAGTCCAAGGATAAGTCCATGCTGGAGAAGGTACACCTTGAAGCATCAGCAGCTGTGCATGAGGTCATGCTGGAGCACCTCAAAGCATGTGGCCATGGATAAGCCCGCAACAGAGCAGATACACTGCTGGAGGGACTGCAGCCATGGGTAGAGGCCATGTTGGAGCAGGTTTACTTCTGAAGGGACTGTGGCTGTGAGTAAGGCCACACTGGAGCAGGTATATCTCTGAAGGCATTGTGGCCCATGGAGAAGGCCATGCTGGAACAGGTGCATCTCAAAGTGACTGTGGCTGTGGATAAGTCTATGCCACAGCAGGTATACCCCTGGAGAGACTGTGGCTCATAGATAGGGCTCCACTTGGAGCAGGCACACCCCCAAGGGACTGCAGTCTGTGGATAAGTCCAAGCCGGAGCAGGGATAAGGGAAGGAGTTCATTGCAATGTTAAACCCTATGGTCTGGCCCAAAGGGACCAGGGGTGGAGATTGTAATGGAAATACCTTTAAATTGTTGTAAACCGGGATTTCAGTTGGACGTTATGGGAATTACTATAGCAGGAACCACGTCAACCAGTGGAGGACAAACCTTACAAGAAGCAGTGCAAGTGCAGCAGTGACCTGACCTGAGCTGGCTTTGGTGCCCAGTAACTCCACGCAACACACCACCTCTCCTATCCTGAGTGACCACCATAACAGATGGAGCCCAAAGTCATGGACTAAATGAGCTCAGTGGATATTTTGTGGACATTTGTGGACATTTATGGACATTGTACAGACATTTCACAGGGGTGGTGCATAGACTAAGGGAATGATATCTGTGCACTAGAGCAAAGGATGGGAAAGGGGGTGGTGGGTAATGAGAATGTATTGGATAGTGTGGGACCCAAGCATGACATAAATGGTATGGAATAAGGGGTGGAAAATGTGCTGGTTTTGGCTGGGATAGAGTTAATTTTCTTCAGAGTAGCTAGTATGGGGCTATGTTTTGGATTTGTGCTGAAAACAGTGCTGATAACACAGGGATGTTTTGGTTACTGCTGAGCAGTGCTTGCACAGAGTCAAGGCCTTTTCTGCTCCTCACCCCACCCCACCAGCGAGGAGGCTGGGGGTGCACAAGAAGCTGGGAGGGGACACGGCTGGGACAGCTGACCCCAATGACCAAAGGGATGTCCCACACCATACGACGTCATGCTCAGTATATACAGCTGGGGAAGAAGAAGGAAGGGGGGGGACGTTTGGAGTGATGGCGTTTGTCTTCCCAAGTAACCGTTACACGTGATGGAGCCCTGCTTTCCTGGAGATGGCTGAACACCTGCCTGCCCACGGGAAGCAGTGAATGAATTCCTTGTTTTGCTTTGCTTGTGTGCGTGGCTTTTGCTTTACCTATTAAACTGTTCTCATCTCAACCCACGAGTTTCCTCATTTTTATTCTTCCAATTCTTTCCCTCATCCCACTGGGGGGAGTGGGCGAGCGGCTGTGTGGGGCTTAGTTGCTGGCTGGGGTTAAACCACGACAAGGCGGTTAAGAAAGGAGCTTACAAGCCTCCAGAAATACAGCAGAGAAGGAAACCTCCAACATTAAGTGCTGTACGAGACAGTCTAAACGAGCTCTTGTATTCATATACGCATAATGCCTCCTGGTCAATTTTAGCATTTGTTGTGTCACTGGGATTTAAATAGGATACTTTGTGAGGACTGTCAGGATTTTGCTCTACTCCCACTCATGCCAACAAAAGGCAAGGCCTAGGCCTCAAGTAAGCAAATACTTTCTACAACTTCTATTTTAACTACATCTCCTAAGTTAACAATTTGTTCCACGCTAAATGACAGGTTATGTGCTACTGTGCGAGACAACACAATGAAGTTTTGCATTATCAGAAACCTCATAGCATAAGCTCATAAAAGTTTCTGCCCCCAAAACATGAATTAAAAACAACCCAGAACTATGTGTTTGATTTCATCTACCAAAGTTAGCATTTTCTAGCAGAAAGCAATCTACCAAATGCATTTGAAAATGGAACATGGCTCTCAAGTTGTAGAGTTGTAGCTGTATGGTCAGTAGTGTCCTTTTTTCCCAGTTAATCCACAGAACTTCCACTGGTGTTAATGTGAGCAAAGCAATGTTGAATATACTCTCATCTCTACCTATGAGCATAAAGGCAGCCAGACTAGGTCAGGATCTTGTTTCTGACAGTGGCCAAAAGGGACATGCACAGAAGAGATCACAGCAGGGTCACTATATAAAATACGTTCTCCAGTGCTTCCCGTTCTGCAACCGAGGGACCTTCTGCAGCTGAGGCAAACGTGGTTTCTACACGCATCATGGATGTAGCAAGAATTTATCTTCTGGGCACTTTTCCAGTCTCTCCTTGATTCCACGTGAAGTTTTAGTATCCACAGCAACTGTCAGAAAGGACTTCCCTAGCTTACACAGGTATTCTGTGAAACCCTCCATAAATGCGTCAGCTGTTAATTTCATTTTGATGCTTGTTAATTCCTGTATCTGAAAATGTGGAGATCTACTACCTCCTTATGAAACATGTGATTTTATACAACCCTATCATATCAGCTCTTTGGTACTCCTTATTTCACACTGAAGAACCTTATTCAGGTTTTGTTTAATTGGGGGAAAGTATTCCATACTTTTCCAGAATACATTATGAGAACTTAGAAATCTGATCTTAATTCACAAACATCACAGCACATACTCCCTTGAGCATCTGCAGAGCTAGGAAACGAAGTTTAAAATAATAGTTAAAAGTTATATTTTAACAGTTGGTATGTTCAAAGTTTTGAATCTCTTAAATCCTCCAAAGAATCAAGTCAAATTTATATTAGTTCCAAAGAAATTAAATTGAACTCCAAAATGGGTGAGGGTTATTCATAGCAATGCAAGTTATTGGATGTGGCATCACAGAAATCTCTTAACATGATTAAAATAGAAATCTGTACTACACAAAAAATAAGTAAGAGGGCGTTAATTTTCTTGGTGTATGAAACAGAACTGAAGCTGAATGATCCTTTCATTATTTTTTCAGTTTCATTATTCTTGCACCAATAATAAAATTAAATAAAATAGTTATTGTTGCTATTTCACAAGTTAGTATGACAGCCTGCCTCTTCAAATTAATTTAATTCTGGAGGACAGAGGATAACAAGCTTTTTGAGTTCTGACCACAGTTCTGATTACGAAACTCACTTCAAATGGCCTCACAAACCCAAATATTAATATAAACAAATCATTTCACTTCTCTTGGGTCATGATCTCTGATGCGGATCTGTTAAAAATGAGTAGCACGTTCATGAAAATTTTTTCATGCAAGCTATAACCCAAGACAAATAGAAATCTTGAAAACTTCTCAAAATACACAGTAAACCAGATATATTTCTCCGTCTGATGAATATGAAAAACATGAAGCAAAGTTTTAAATCTGGAGACTGACATAAAAAGAATATATAGGGTTAATATTGGTGTAGACAGCAGCTAGTAGGTGGATAGTCTTGCAAAAAACAGAATATACCCAAACCGTGAGTAATTGCATAATGTCTTCACTATTTACTTTATTCAATTATTTATTCACTTTGCACTGAAAGCATGGATGTTGCCTAATTATTAAGAAAGCAAAGAGACAAGCTGCACACAACATCAGTTGATTATATTTTATATATTCAGTTGCATTCTTTACATAAATATAAATTGCTTAATTGGCTAATTCAGTAGACCTTAATGTGCCATTGCTGCAAAGGTGATCAACAGCAACCTTCTTGGCAATTATATGACAGAAAAACAGAACAGGCTGCAGATGAAGCATTAATCACTTCAGTTTTTCCTTTTGTCCTGCCTGTGCTGGGGTGGGGAGGGGTGGGGGGGGAACTAGGAAGTTAAATATAATGTTCTGAACTTATTTTAATAATACCACTTATAATTTAACATGACAAGCAGTAGTCCCTACTCCAACTTAAAACTGCCTTTCTTGAAACTAGGCTTTGAAATGTTCATGTATTTTCTTGCTGTACACTCTGCACAACAGCCTCTCTCTGCTCTAAGGCCTCACTTACTTGCGTATGCAGAAGAGTACATATATTAGAGAAAAAATATTAGCAAGAGTATGTTATGTATTAAAACAATCAATTGTGAATTAAGTTTTTTTTAAAAAGAACTAATAACATTTTATGACAGCAGATGATCTGATGACATGTTGGCTTGGCTGCAGGCACCCTATCAAGTGTAGCAAGGGAACAAGAACTGAACATAGTAGAGAAATGATGCACTTCCCCATCAGCGGCAAAATGAGAAAGCCAGTTGTCCATAAAGCAGTAGTAGACTGTCTGAACCATACTAGCTTTGTGTTAGTAGTTTTCCAAATTTGTCTGCTTGCCTATCATTATAGATGAAGGAACAGTGCTATGATGCAGCCAACCAGGAGTAGTGAAATTGAGAAAATGTGTGCCTGAACATACATCAATGCCATGATATGACAGCAAAGTTTTCAGAGCAAATGAAATTACTGGAACTATGCAATCTATCCGCTTTTTTTCCTGTTTTGATTAGTAACCTTCTGCCATGTTTATTGTGAACCAGAACACTTCTATCATCTCTGAGGGATACAGAGATTCTCTTTACTTGAATATATTTTCTGTTCTTAGAAAAAGTCAGTATGCCAGCAAAGGCACGTACATTTCTTAACTTATATTTATTTTTCTGCAAATATGAAGTTTGGACTTTGGACTAATGATACAAAACAGCTAAATGCTAGAAAATTAGATAGGTCATTTTGTGCGAATGAGCGTTGCCAAGTAAGTGCCCACTTCTAACAGAAGATAGAGGTAAATTCCTCGTGAAGGTCTAACTGCATATCTGTTAACAAATGAGCTTAGGTATACTTAGTAGAAAGAGTCTGAGACAAACTCATCCCCAGCTCTCTGCCCACCTATCAGTGCTACAGGGAAACAGGGCATGTGTCTACATACTGACTCCTGCATTTTACAGCATCATGGTGAAAAAATCATTTTTATCAAAGGGCAGCCCTCTCCCAGGTAGTAAGTGCCAGCAGAGAGATCGGAAGCATCTGAGGATGGTAACACCTTAAGCTGTTGAGCTACAATCTGCCAGAACTCATTTGTCAGGGTCTGGAGGCAGAGGGAAGCTGCCGTCGTCTCTCCAGATGCGGGTCAGATGAGATGTGTACAATTCCATAGGCCTGAGGGATGCAGCGTCCTTTTCAAGGCTGTTTTCCCCCTCAACCTCTTGGCTTTCAATGTCAGTTGTAACTAAAAGCAAAAGTTAAAGATTAAGTCCCAGTAAAAGGGTTTCTCTCAGTCAGGTTCCTACCTTCACCCCTAAAACAGAAAAGGAAAGCTAACACGGTCCGTAATAGGCGACTCATCTCTTCCCTCAGAGCTATTTTAATGAATTTTCATGAAGCAGAGCTGGTTTTAGGGCACCAGCTGGGAGCAGGCTGCGGCCCGGCAGCAGGGCACCTCCTCCCCGTCGCCGTCCCGGAGCAGCAAGGGAAGCAGGTGGGGAAGGGGACAAAGCCCTGCAGCCCTGCTGAGCCCAGGGGCAGGCAGTGGGGCAGGCAGTGGGGCAGGCAGCCCCACCAGAGCTGCCCGAGGAGCAGAGAGTGAACGGGACCAGCCAGAAAACACCTACCACGACCTTGTAACAGTCCACTTCGCCAAACTGTCTAAAACAGCATCTTAAAGCCCCCAAACACAGATTTACAAAAATGTAGTGTAAAGGTGTGACTATTTCAGAAGAACTAAAGTCGAAATCTCCATAAATGGTCTGTTCTTTTGATGGATTGCATGTTTTGCTTTTTTTTTAAATCAACACCTGTTAAGAATTCTCTGAGAAAAGCAGGGGAATTATAGCACATTTATTGTCAGAAATCAGAGGATGTCCACTTCAGATTCAGAATGATTGTCTATCATGCGACTGGGCAAGTAGGATAGATTTGCTTTCTTATTGTAAATAGAACAGTAAATTAACATTACAGCATTTTAAATGCAAAGTTTTTAAAACACACTTTAAATTATGAGGAGCATTCACAAGCTCTATTCTGACGTAATACCTATGTAAGCAAAGATAAAAAGAAGAGAAAAAAAATTACTCCCACCCTAGCTATCTTTTTTTGAAACCATTTACCCTGTAAAACCATACCTTTAAATCACTTGAATTTACACATTAGAGATTTAGGAAGTACTAGATGTTTAAAAGTCTGTTTCACTAGCACTACTAGATACATATACAAAGAGGTTCCCTGGTTTTGTTACCCTAACGCCTTCATGACAAACAGGAGGAAGAGACTGAATGACTGGTCACAGGTCTGGCAAAAATACATCATCTTTAAATTACACCACTTCACATCATTGTATTTTTCTTTGCCAAAGGGCACCTACTGCACAAATAGCTTCTTCAAAGATGATTGTGCAGAGAAGGTAACTGAACAAATACTTGACAACTGATAAGAAATTAGGTTGGTTGATTTAATAAAGCTATGAACTACAATTTTGTAATACAAAGCCAAACAAAATAAGCCTGAAACTTGCAACAGAGCAGATTAATACTGAAGTGAATTAGCAAAGCAGGTTTTGTAACATACTATAACTAATAGCTAGAGTTAACTAATATACTAACTATAGCTAATGCATTTATTACCTATGTGCAATAAATACCGTCAGCAAATGAGCTGCTGAGATACACGTGTATATATGTGTACACCTATACACATGCATGCAGTTATCAACAGAATGGACCATTGAAAGGGAGCTTACCATTCCTGGTTCCCTACTCCAGCAAACGCCTTTAATACCACCCAGGACTGATGGTATTCACCAGCGTGCAGGCTCTCTAATGCACCTGTCCAGAGTAGCAGAGTAGTAGCGTACAGATTGGAACAGTACCTTCTTTATTCTACGTCTCTCCAGCCCAGAAAACATGTCTGGAAACTGTTCTGACCACATGACAAGCCCCTGCCCTTTTGTTCTCACCCTTCTTTTTGTACTAGGCAGCTAAAATCAGAGGTCAAAAGCACTATAGATACATTTCCACCGCAGGGACTATGGGGTGGGGGAGCAGCTTCGAAGTCAATACGAAGTTTTCTTCCTCTAACAGGGTAGGCAGAATTTGCAGCCAGCCAAAACAAGCCAGATCTTGTGTGTCAGGGGCAATAATCTTGGCTTAAATTATTTTAAAAAATAATAGGAAGAAAAATAAATGTCCGGACTGGAAAATGATAAAACCGAAGAACCTTCAGTGTAGAATTTGTAAAGTGTGTTGGAAGGCCTAAAGCAAAAGGCCCAGTTATTTTTTTTTAAAGTAAATTCATTACTTTTGGGATTGAAGAATGGATACAAACCCACATTTATACAGACACACTACTGCAAAACTATGCATATATATCACCATAGTAGAAATAGTTATACTGGAGTTGCCCACCCTGAGAAATTATGCAAACATACAGCACTTCATGTGCAGTCATTTTTTGTTTGTTACGTGAGGAGTGATTCAAATCAGAGTAAAAATTCAGTGCATTATCTGACATTTGTGATTGGTATTAAAAAAAGTAAAATCTTCATGGATTAGTTAAGCAAAAGCCAGCAGCGTGGAGTAGCAAACAACGTCATACAGAGACTGAGGGAATACATGTTTTATCAGGTGAGCCATCTCTTTTACATTTACAATCCAATCCAACTGCAATTTTACTTGTAAGCACAAGTGAAGTTAGAAAGGCCTGCTTCATCATCTTGAGAGGTGCAAGGCTACTGCAATAGTCAAAAAATTGCAACAAATTCAGAAGAGATATAACTATCCAAATAGTCACTCCGAAGAGCTAGATAGTTTCACAGGGGATCAAGGGAGAGAGCACAAACAACTACAGTAAGATCCAGCAGTCCCAACAGGCTAGGTCCACTGCTGGAGGCTCTCCTGGTCTGTGTGACTCCTCTGCTTGCTGGCCTTCATTTAGATCGACTGCGTCCACATTTCAGCCTGGTCTTGTGAAAGCTGTAGGCTCTGTGAGAAGGGGTAACACAAGCCACCACTCCACTCAAAGTGCTCTTGTGCATGCAATCTGCTTTCAGGGAAGCAAGGAGAACTACTTCATACCAGTGTTATGAAAATTCCCTTCCCTAACTATTATATCAACCAGTCTTTATAGTATGAAAGTGTATTAACTTTGTTAATTAGTTCACGTTATACACTGTCATGTAATGAGGTAGTGGAATTTTACTGGAAACTTCGGTATTGTTCACGCTAAAGCGAAACAAACTAAAGAAGAGCCCGGCTCTGGAAATAAGGACTTTGCTTCTTGGAAGCTTAGAGCTGTCCATGAAGGATAAAGGATACCCCTGGACAACCAAGATAACGCCACCATCCTACCCCCTCTAACAGATCTTTGAAACCCTCCCAGCATCATCTGGCATCATAGATAAGCAACTCTAGCAAGACTGACTCCAGGGACGTCTGAATCAGTAGACAAGCAGCAAGAATGCTGCAGAAATAGTTGCTTTGCAAAGTTTTACTGTGATCACTAGCGTGAGGGCTAGCGATTAGTCAAATAGTGTTGTATCTGAACATCTGAATGTGTAAAACTGCATTTAGGGTGCCCCAATTTGGCTGGCACACCTCATGTGCACGAATAAATATTTACCTTTGTAATTCTGTACTTTGTGCCCTAGCCTCTCTCCTTGGTCGGCACCAGCCTGCCGGCACCTGTACCTGCTCCACAAGGAAGGAAAACCCACCACGTGGAGCAGATGCTTCCCATCTTCTATGCTTGAAGGCTGCTAATGGGCTTCTTCCCAGGTATTAGGCAAGTCCACAATATCACAGTTATCAGTATAAAGGGAAAGTAATCTCCAGGAAAAGGGGTGATATTACAGATCCAAATGTTTGTCCATGATTCATAAAATTCATGCATGAAAGACAAGATTCCTATTTCCTCTCACAGGACAAAGTACGTTGAGGAGAATATTCATGCAGACTGAAAAAAAACAGTGTTTAAAAGTTTATTATTAATTTATACTACTTGTGTTCATTTTTCAGTTTTTGTTTACAAAAGAAGAGTAAAAGGCCAGGTAAATACTTGCTTCAAGTTCATGAAAGTTGTTTTATTGGGCCAGTTAACCATAGAATCATAGAATGTTTTGGGTTGGAAGGGACCTTTACAGGTCATCTAGTCCAAGCCCCCTGCAAGAGCAGGGACATCTTCAGCTAGATCAGGTTGCTCAGAGCCCCGTCCAGCCTGACCTTGAATGCTTCCAGGGATGGGGCCTCCACTGCCTCTCTGGGCAACCTGTTCCAGTGCCTCACCACCCTCATTGTAAAAACTTTCTGTCTTAAATCCAGTCTAAACCTGCCCTCCCTTAGTTTAAAACCATTGCTCCTTGTCCTGTCACAACAGGCCTTGCTAAAAAGCCTGTCCCCATCTTTCCTACAGGCCCCCTTTAAGTACTGGAAGGCTGCTATATGGTCTCCCTGCAGCCTTCTCTCCTCCAGGCTGAACAACCCCAACTCTCTCAGCCTCTCCTCGTAGGAGAGGTGCTCCAGCCTTCAGATCATTTTCGTGGCCCTCCTCTGGACCCGTTCCAACAGGTCCATGTCCTTCTTGTGCTGAGGACCCCAGAGCTGGATGCAGTACTGCAGGTGTGGTCTCACCAGAGCAGAGCAGAGGGGCAGAATCACCTCCCTCGACCCACTGGCCACGCTTCTTTTGATGCAGCCCAGGATACCGTTGGCTTTCTGGGCTGCGAGCGCACATTGTTGGCTCATGTCCAGCTTTTCATCCACCAGTACCCCCAAGTCCTTTTCCGCAGGGCTGCTCTTGATCACATCATCCCCCAGCCTGTACTGAAACTGAGGATTGCCCCGACCCAGGTGTAGGACCCTGCACTTGGCCTTGTTGAACCTCACGAGGCTCACACAGGCCCACTTCTCCAGCTTGTCCAGGTCCCTCTGGATGACATCTCATCCTTCTGGAATGTCAACTGCACCACTCAGTTTGGTGTCATCTGCAAAGTTGCTGAGGGTGCACTCGATCTTGCTGTCAATGTCATTGATTAAAATATTGAACAGCACTGGTCCCAGTACGGACCCCTGAGGGACACCACTCGTCACTGATCTCCATCTGGACGTTGAGCTGTGGACCGCCACCCTCTGGATGCGACCATCCAACCAATTCTTTATCCACTGAACAGTCCACCCATCAAGTCTGTATCTCCCCAATTTAGAGAGAAGGATGTTGTGGGGGAACCATGTCAAAGGCTTTCCAGAAGTCCAGATAGATGACATCCATTGCTTTTCCCTTGTCCACCGATGTGATAACTCCATCGTAGAAAGCCACTAGGTTGGTCAGGCAGGACTTGCCCTTGGTGAAGCCATGTTGGCTGTCTCGAATCACCTCCCTGTCCTCTATGTGCTCTAGCATAGCTTCTAGGAGGATCTGTTCCATGATCTTCCCAGGCACAGAGGTGAGGCTGACAGATCAGTAGTTCCCAGGGTCATACTTTCTACCCTTTTTAAAGATGGGCACAATGTTTCCCTTCTTCCAGTCACCAGGGACTTCACCTGACTGCCATGACTTTTCAAATATCATGGAGAGTGGCTTGGCAAGTACATCATCCAATTCCCTCAGGACTCTGGGATGCATCTCATCAGGTCCCATAGACTTATATATGTTCAGGTTCCTCAGGTTACAAACCTGATTTTCCCTTACAGTGGGAGGGGCTTTACCCCCCTGATCCCCAACATGTTGTCCATTGACTCGGGACGGCTGAGGAGAGCGGTTGCCAGAGAAGACTGAAGCAAAAAAGTTGTTGAGTACCTCAGCCCCTTCCTTGTCTGTTGATACTAGGTCACATTCTCGTTCATCACTAGAGGTACGCTTTCTTTCACTTTCCTTTTCTGGTTGATATACCTGTTCTGATAACCACAGCTAAGCTAGTTCATTTACTCCAGCCATCTACTTTATTTACACAATACCAAAGCCTTTTTAAACTCTTGGAATACATTAAGTAATTTTGTTATGAACAGTCCTTAGAGAGAAGTTGCAGAAGGCATTTTTGAAAACAGGATGTTTCTTTTCTGTGTTACTTTCCTGAAGATACTAAGCAGGATAGATTCACAATATTGATACACAAAATATCATGTATACTTTTTAATCACTGTACCAAAAAAAAAATTCATAATTAAAAAAAGATTTGTGCTTTTTTAACCCAGCCTGAAGCAAGGTGAACAGCTGAACTGCAAGCCAGCGTGAAAATGCAATGGAAGTGTACAATAGTATGTATTAATTACAATTTTAAAAATAAACATGGTAGAATTTGAACAATATGGTACATTTAAAGAATACGGATTTGGTGGAGATCATAGAATAGTTTGGGTTGGAAGGGACCTTTAAAGGTCATCTAGTCCAACCCCCCTGCAATGAGCAGGGACATCTTCAGCTAGATCAGGTTGCTTAGAGCCCCATCCCACCTGACCTTGAATGTTTCCAGCGATGGGGCATCTACCACCTCTCTGGACAACCTGTTCCAGTGCTTCACCACCCTCATTGTAAAAAATTTCTTCCTTGTATCTAGTCTGAATCTACCTCTTTTAGTTTAAAACCATTACCCCGTGTCCTATTGCTATAGGGCCTATTAAAAAGTCTGCCCCCATCTTTCTTATAAGCCCCCTTTTAAGTACTGAAAGGCCGCAATAAGGTCTCCCCAGAGCCTTCTCTTCTCCAGGCTGAACAACCCCAGCTCTCTCAGCCTTTCTTTATAGGAGAGATCCCTCTGATCATTTTTGTGGCCCTCCTCTGGACCCACTCCAACAGGTCCATGTCTTTCTTGTGCTGGTTTTGGCTGGGATACTAGCTCCTCATACTAGCTCCTATGAAGAAAATTAACTCTATCCCAGCCAAAACCAGCACACTTGTACTGAGGGCTCCAGAGCTGGGCACAGTTCTCCAGGTGGGGTCTCACCAGAGCAGAGTAGAGAGGCAGAATCACGTCCCCTGATCTGCTGGCCATGCTTCTTTTGATGCAGCCCATACCTACATACATTTTTCCATTTTTGTTACACAGCAGTAACATGTAGTACTACTGGGTATTTCAAAATGACATTCCCGCTGGTCTGAATCAGTGCTTACCAAATGAAATCTAAGTGCTATTATAAATAGACAATTACGCTTTTAATATTGTCTCAGAAAGTATGACTGAATCCAATTACCTAAGTATGGAAGCAGGGGCTTTAGTCCTTTGCTTAGGTCACTTCTCTCAAAAGCACTAATTCTGTAACCCCTATTTGTTCAGGCAGTCATTTCTCAATCCGTTCGTTTAGAGAATATACATACGTATAGCATGAGTTCAGGCATAAGGCTTGCAACACGAAACATGCAACTGCTGCATCACATTTTGAAACTAAGTGTATAAACCCTAGCTTTGACACCATATAACTGTGTATTCAGAGTTTGAACAATCCTTTGCAAAACTGACACTGTAATTTTAATATCTACATTTGTTCCCTATACCTTGTTTCATTTTTGCAATACACTTAATTCAAGACGGAGTCATAAAATGAATGCTACTTTAGAAGGGTGCTTAAACCCCTACCTGAGTCTAAGCTTAACAAGAACCAAGAAAAATCATGGTATACGCAATAGAATAACTCCAATTATTGATTGCAAGAACATAGCTTTTTAAAATGCTATGTTTATTGCATTAACTAGGATGCCATTACTGTTTTGTTGTCTTGAAATCCAGTTGAATCATCAGAAGGATGACTTGCACAGAGATCAAACTTAACATTTCATTTTTGAAACAACTGATTTTAGTGTCCTTAGTGTATGTAAGAAAAGAGGTTAATGCAGTAAGGAGGAACAACTTCCATCTGAATGCACTGCTGCATCACTAGACAAATAGATTACTTTATTGCCTTCAAATACAATGCCTATGTTAATTATTATATTCTCAAGACGTCTTGGTATGATGAAAACTGGGTAAAATCTTGTATGAGCTGGTGGGCAAGGCATACTCTCTTTATCTAGAATAAAAGTAGGAGAGAATTAAGCTTCTCGAAGTGAGCAATTCGAGAACAATATGAACCACTGGCTCAACCACAGCCTGTAAAAAGCTGACTAGAGGTGGAGCTGAATGGGCTGTGGCTGGAGGTTGAAAGCTACCTTAAGGATCCAGGTGTGGTTTGACATTGCTCTGATATTGTGGTCATTGGCAGAGAAAAGTGTCAGGGTGCTAAGGATACTCCGAGAAAAGCATAAATACTGTGCTTCCCATAGTCCTGATAAGACTTCTTTGCTTGCAGCTGGGACCGTGTGCTCCGGCATGCTTCCTGGAGACACGGGCTCTATCTGAAAATCCTTCAAGAAAAGACGACCTTAGGTGCTGGCTCACAGATGCTTCAGCTGTCTAATCACACTTTCCCAGAGCTTCATCCTTGCGGACACTGCCTTTATAGCTCACCTCTCTTGAGACGTGCACACACAGAAGTTAAGCAAATGGACATTTTGGGTACTATATGGAGCCCTCTAGAAATCATTCCCTCTGTATTTTAAATAGTACAGGATATGCACAGCTCTAGACAAAGCAGTGAAACACCCACTTTGCCACTTCCCTGCAGGTGTTTCACTATTTCCTAATTGAATAATTTTAAGGTTCAGAAAACAGGATCCCGGTCTATACAACATTGCTTTTTCTCTCCCCCTCTCTTCTCGGCTGCCAGTTTTTGTTGTGATTTGTTATGCAATTACAAGCACTCATCTGCAGAGAAAACATTCCTATCTGTTCCTTTCTTTTGTCCATGCTTTTTCTGCCTCCCATTTCTTCCAAGATCTATTTTTGTAGCTGAGTCCCCTGATTAGCCTAACTGAGCAATCAATACTTGCTTTTGTTACTTCTCCCTAAGGATGAAACTTGAAAAGTTGATTTGTACAAGATAATTGACATCCTTTTGTCCACTGATATTCCGTGTGAAACAGGATCAAAGTTTAAAAACTAAACTAAAGCAACTCCACCCTCCCCCAAAGCTTAGTAACAATATCCATCACAAAAATTTATCCTGACACTGTCTTGCAGTTTTCATCTGAACAAAGAGGCAAAATGCAGCAGGGGATGCAACCTGCCCTCTTAATGAATCTGTTAGTTAAATTCGCATGCTGACCCAGAGAGACTTGGGCAATCCTCTGAGCAGAATAACAATTCTTAGGATTGCCACAGTAGCCTAAAAAGTCAAAGTAGATCAATTTTGTGGAAAAGAATTTAATAGAAAGAAACTTGTAATTATAAAATGTTTTCCTCATTGTTGAGATGTTTATTTACAAGATTCATAAATAAAGTGGTGTCAAAGAAACATGAATTTTTCCCAAAAGGCATCTTTTCCCAAAAGGCTAACGATGTGATTAATAAGAGATTCTTAACACTCAAAGCCTTAAACAATACAGTATTGGTACTGTAGTCTATCAGGATACAGTATATGTATCCTGTGGGAGAACATGTATATGTATACAATAGAATATGTATATATGTATATAATATATGTAACAAGTATATGTATCCTTGTGGGATAACAGTACTTAGAACGTTTAATTGAAAAAAGTACTTGAATTTGGCTAAAGTATATTTTTAGAAGCTGTAACTATTTGAAACGCTGTTTAAGCTACTTAGATCTGCATCTGTAGATGTTACTTTTTGGTTTTATTAGTGTGTCTTTCAGCGTATGAAAAAAATCAATTTATTAACATTTTCAGATGATTATTGAAATCTTCGTTTATTTTCTTAAGTATTTAAAATAACAGCATCAAAAAGCCAAGCCCTGTAGTTTTGAAAGTTAAATAAATAGCTGCAATATAAAATTACATAATAAGTCTGTTACATATAGTAAGCTACTTAGAATTGTCCACGATTGAATATGCTCATTTAAGATAAATGGTTGATTAAAATATGATCCTGATCAAGAATTCTAGAACCTGGAACTTCACAGAGCTGCAGGGAAGCCAGCTGAGATTTGAATTTAAAAGGTACACACAAAGAAACCCAGAAATGATGCGTATATTGCTACATGTTGCTACAGTTTTCATTTCCTACTATGGTTTTCATTCTCTTAAAGCACTTTTATTGGCGTAAATTTGGAGCAACCGATATCAATGTGGTAATCGGCCACCCATGCCTATCTCTCCCTGAATCCTTGTCTAGCTCCATCATTTTACATGAAAAGGTGATTGCTTCCTGGATGGACACAGTTTTTAGTTCTATGAGAAGTCTCAGAAAGTCCGAGATTGTTAATAAAAACACGTAAAGAGAAGTCCTCAATGTCTACCTATCACCCTAAGCATTTGCAGTCATCTTCTCGCCCACACAGTTCTCCTATTAGCTGTTTATTTTGCCCCAGTTGCAATCTTGCAAACACATAATTCCGTACAATGCTGAGATCAGATCAGCTTACCCTCGCTTAGAGCCAGCTATACGAGTAAGCTTCCTAGCCACTGAAGGGAGGAATCAATTATTTAAGTTGAAGTAAAATGCCACCAAATTCTTGATACATTTTCCCAAGAGAGAAACAATTTAGCACTTTTTATGATAATACAACATAATTCCAATGTCCTTCTTGCAAAGTTAATGGTTATAGCGTGTCTTGACTGACATTGCAAGCCATTTTCTCTCTCCTTTTTTTAATAAAGCTTGAAGAATACAGATTTTTTTAGATCCCATGACAGAACTCTTCTAATCTGTGGTGACATTCTTCCCAAGGATCAGTAAACATGTGAACAGATGCATAATCGATTTTGCTCTCCCGTACATTAATGGATTTTCAATAGTGTTCTACAAAACAATTAACAGCTTCTTTATTCCAAATACAAATTAGCATTTTAGCTTCAAGACTGCCATACTACCAAAATAAAAGTAATCCCCTCTCCCTCCGAACAGCAGAAATTTTTCACTTCTGTTCAATGCCCAAACTTGAGGAACAATGTTTGACACAGTAGCGATTGCTCCATTGTTTCACAACTTTAATGTGGATTAAAGTACCTCTAAAAGAATATTAAAATTAATAATTCCACTGCAATGATCTGACCCAAATTATAAGAAATTATTTCTAGTTGTTTTAGAGATATAATTCATAGCAAAAGGAAAACCTTTTCTTTTGATGCAAGACCTACTCCCATAAGAAGTAGATTGTCAATGATTCTCTTACTGTATTCACTTCAATATTGGAGTGAAAATGCCACTTTTTTTAGAGGAGCGATGATCTATTCTACACATCTACCAGCATGCTGAGTTCACTATAAAACATCTATTGATGAGAGCTGTTTGCTCTCATTCTTTGTCCTTTCATATTCAGTTATTTTTTCCCTGAATCATATACAAGACACTACTGTTGCTTTCTCTGACAATTACAAGCTTTGTCATCAGATATAAAGTTCTGCTATTTTTAAGACACTAAATAAATTGAGCCCTCCATCCTACTAGAAAGTGTATGATCTTTTATTTGGGATTACATTTCCAGGATTTATTTGCCCTATCTTTGAGTCCCAACTCAACGGCCTAGAACAAAATTTGATGGTTCATGGCAATAGGGCTGTAAAACTCCACTCTTCTGAATAGTAGTGACAAGTGGAAAATGGTTTATAACCACTTTGTCATCTAACTCGAGAATTGTTTTTATGAAAAATAATTACAGTGTGCAGCAAAAATAGCTTCCTCTCTTTCTAGGGTAAAAATGTAATTTTCCAATTATGAACTTAATAACCAACTGTAAACCAGTAAGAGTGTATTCCCATGCCTAAAGAAAATTCTATCTGGCTGCACACAGGAGCAGAATAAAAATTAACTTCTTTTTTTTTTTTTTAGTGATTCTTTTCTTCAGTCATATGCCAAAACCAAACTAGCAAGAAGTAAGTGAATTGCACTCTACCAGTGAAAAAAAAACAACTTATCATGAGTAGTAGCAATGACTCATTGGAAAGAGAGATAACTCAGGATAACCCAGATAACCCTGGGGAACTGTGTGAAAGACTTTGAAAATCCCCTTTTAAAGCAACAGCAGGCAGGCTGCAAAAGAAGCAAGCAATCTAATCCTAGCATTCAGCCTCACAGGCTCCAAATACTTTGGACAGCCTGTTCCTTCCAGCTGCTAGGGGCAAGTGGAGCTTCAAATTCATAAGATACTTTGTATTCAGAGACTGATACGAAAGGCAAAAATTCTTTTCAAAAATCTAAGCGGCAAGGAAGGAAAGTCTCTAACTGGGCATTTCCCTAAAATCTCTTATTAGTACAGCTAATACATTATCTTTCAGTAATTTTAAGTAGCCGGTTAGTTATTTGGTTGATCTGATGCATACATGAATTTCTTTTTGCAATAACTGAATTTACTGTTTTATTACTGACTTGTTTTTTTAATTTATCCTGGTAATGCAATTTATTTTATTCTCTCCGGAGCAGGTGATATTCATGGGGACATGGTGCAAAATATCTACCAGCAAGTAGAGAACATGACTAATTCATCTTTGCGTCCTATACACTACGTTATGAAGTAGTGAGTGAATCTCCTCTATCCTTTCAGAGGATCTGTTCTCTCTTCTGCCTTACTGACGACAACTGAATCCATGTTACACCACATTGGATTATCTGAACCCCTTCAATGTAGCTTCCTGTGCTAAATTTTTTCCTGATAAAAATACCATACAGATACTAGTGAGGACACCCTAAACAGTCAGGGCTATTCAAGTCTATCCTGAACAAGTCAAAATAGTAGCTATAAAAACTGGAAATATCGATTTAGGTACAGCAATCACGTAACACTACGTGAAATATATGTCTGTAAAAGGTTTGTTTGAATCACTGCTGTTGTTTGTATTTTTTTTTTTAATCTGGGGACTCAGTCTGACCCACAAACCAATTTAATTAGGCCTTAAGTAAAACAGAGAATTAAGACATGAAACAACAAATGAGAACTGTAAATAATACACTTTCTCTAGTTCACAGAAAATACATATAAGCACTCCCTATAGGGCTCCCAGAACATCAGATTGGTAACAATTTTCTCTATCATAAGAGTGCCATGGAACTATAATTTTCTGTCACGTGCAAGGAAAGTAATCTGTAAAACGATGTCACCCAACAGCAGTTTCAAAACACCTTCGTGATCTGCAAGGCAGCCCCAGAGGTACTATACTAAACTGGCAAACAGGGATGGATGTGAAATGAAAAAAAAACCCACCACAACAACAAAAGCGCAACAAGAACCAAAAAACCGTTTTTATGCATGTTTTTATAACTTGATGCCTTCCTGGGCAATTGCTACTGAAATATACATTGTCATAAATTACATGACTGCCAGATGCCAATGTCTATTGCAACGTTAGTAGCATTCTGCTTAAACATTTGCTTGTTCTCAGAAGCATTTCCTCTTAGAAAGTTGATGAATATGTCAGGTACAATCTTTCCCACCTCCCTCCCCCTCAAGAAATACTGGAGAATGGTAAGCACTTTTGACGGTTCCTACTGCATCTTATTGAAATCACAATATTTTTGAAGTGCTCAAATGCTAGTTTGGTTTCTCTGAATGTATGTTAATATTGATTCTCTTTCACCTCTGCTGTAGTGATCAATGCTCATCTGTTTTATAGGTCTCTGACAGCACTTTCCTGTGTAACCACAAATATATTCAAAACAATTTCTCTTTGCTTGCTTACACTATAGAAATGGAATTTCTCTCTGATACATAATGAAGCACACACAGTTGTCATTGCCTGAGATGCTTTTATGATGAAACTCAGCAAACCAGCAGTATCACCGCAGTAGTTGTAATATCACTTCAGCAATCATCACTACCATTTGGAGCAAGAAGCTTGGTATTTTGGAAAAACCACTAAATTATATTTCTATAAAGTAATTCATATATTTCCTTACAATTTTATTATTAGCACTTCTAATAATTTCCTCACACAACTTAAACCCAATGATGATTTTGTTCTCTTTCAGCAATGATAGTACAGGTATACTTGAACCATTCTGAATTGGATGATTTGCCAGATTGTCAAAACATAAATGAGGATTTGTCCAAGCAACATTTAATTGCCTCATGCCCTCATCCGTAAAGCTCACTCACATAACACCTATTACGTAGAATCTGAGACAGAAACAAAAAACCAGACAGGACACTAAAGACTCCACAAATTAGAGACTAACTTATTATTCCAATTATGTATTTAGCAATGTGAACGCTATTTATAAATAATTTTCCACAAAATTTGAAAAAATATTCTAATGAAGACATGATTCTTTAAGCGCAGCTCAGTCTAATATATCAGCTATGGGATGTCAACCATCCAAGACTCACAATCTGAAAGATGTTATGAGGAGAGGACGGAAGAGAGAGAAGGCCATACTCTTCCAATCCTCTTGCAATATAAGAAATGCAGAAAGTAAGACGGCAGGGCTTTTTGCTCAGTCGGAAAAGGAGGAATTGAAACAGTCTAGGAGCAACCTGCAAGATCAGGTCTTGGTGCTCTGTGGTTTCACATTTATATTCATGACCTGAAGTAAACTAAATCATCACTGATAACAATTACAGTTTCAACAGAGATGGAGGAAATGGAAAACACTGAATTGCCTAGGTAAAGCAACCTGAACTTCTTGATAAGATAAGTACAAGCAAATAACAGGATTTGGAATATGAAGAAACTTACACGGAAGATACAAAAATGCAGGCCGTACTTTCAGAATAACAAGAAAATCTGACTGGGGAAGGAAGACTCATAAATGTGCCACAAGAACCAGCTGAACACAAGCACCTTACATGACAATAGTTAAAACCTAAGAAGCTTACTTTAGAACAAGAACACTCCAGGAACTTGAATTATTTTGCTTTCAAAGAGAAAGTTAATGGGGGAACACAAAGCATGGGAAGTTAATGGAAAACACAAAGTACCAACAGCAGAATCAGCATTTAATTATACTTTAAAAAACTTTAAATTAACTATAACTTAACTAAACTAACTATAAAATAACAGTAGCATATTTCTACTGTATTTTAACTATGGTAGGAAGATAGAATTAAATGTAGTATCTGGAAGTTAAATAACTCCAGACTGGAATTTACCTGAAGGATAACTGATTGCTGAGACAAATAACCAAGGACTGTGGTTGTCCCCTTCATTAATTTGTTTCAACCAAAAGTCAATCTTTTCAAGAAGACATGCTTTAGTTCAAACAGGAATGAACTCAGAAATAAGTCTTAATGTCACGCGATAGGCAGGTCACACTTGATGATCACAGTTGTCCTGCCTGACCTATTGATCTATGAATGAATGTTACATTAACATCTTTGAGACCTGCATTTTATTTATTAATACTGTGAGTATTCTGCATCAAAGGAAACTAAACCAATGTGTCATAATATGGCATTTGACTTGAAAAGGACAAAGCAGAAAACCCAACTATCATTCCTTTGTAACATACACACATGCTTAAACCTGTAGCTACAAAACGTTTTTATCATTTTTCTGCTTAAGCCATTGAGTCCCAAATTATTTACTGGTCTCTGAATCTTAAAAGAAATAGCTATATTTAAAATACACTCCCATTAACTACCAGAGAATCTGAAGAAGATTGGTATTTGGAACTGACGACAACAGAAAATCTGGGAAAATACGATCCAAAAGAGATCTGAGATGGTGTGAGCAGTGAGCAGGTTTCACTTCTCATTGCATTAGTACTAGAAATAATGATAATTTTTATGGTACATTTTTGAGTTTCATGTTTAATACAGCTTATAAAAGAAGTTCAATATTACTCCCTGATGTATTGCTATTCTGCCAGTGTACAGCTGCCAACAGTAGTTAAATCTGATTAAGGCCCCCTGCCGAGTTAATCAATCTGATAATGTCAGACATTATTAAGGAAGCATACATGATACGGTCACGCTGTCTATTATCAGTGGCATGTACACCAGTGCCTTTGTCTTCACAGAGCACTGAAGCTACTTAAAACAGATAAGCATAAAAAGGATAAAAGGCATTATAAACTTTCAGTCTCAAACATTTGTATGTTAATTCCTGCTAAAATACAGCTATTTAAGACAAGATACCTTCATTTATTTTAAGGGTTTGGGGAATAATGAAAAAATATTAAAATCTTAGAGCAACAAAGTGCAGCTTAAGAATACTTTACATCATTCTGATCAATGCAAACTTGTTTCTAAATAAGAAAGTCTTTTCGTTTTAGAATAAATTCATTTTACAGAAGCTATGTCTCAGTTTGAGGCATACTCATGCACAAAAAACACAGGACTTCAAAACACTTACATACTACTTGACCTACTCAGAAGTCAGCAGACGTTGCTTCTACACTAATACATCCAAATGCTGAAATCATTTGCTTTTCTAAACGGAGCTGCTTCTTTTCTGTTTACATTATATTAAAAAGCAAAGTCCTATCTATTTCCACTAAACTGCATTTAGTCTTTGGATTTCAGCACTATCAGCAACAACATCTATCATTAGCTCTAATGCTAAGCAGCTCCTCCTCAACAGATGAAGGCTTTGTAACACCTGACCCAGCACAATTCCTTTGCAAAATGCGTGAGAAATTGCAAAGGACAGAAGGACACACCATGCTACTTCAGAACAGCAGACAGCATACATTCAAGGGGAGCGTGTGTGGGGGGGGAAATAAGGGCAAAAGAAAGGTGGCCAACGAAACACAAGTTGCAACTCTAAGGATTCAGTAATTATATCTAGCATAGAAGAAAGGTTGCGACAGCTCCTCTCCGAGAACTGGTGGAAAGTCAATTCCTTTAGTGGGTTACGAGCCAAGAGAAGTTGGAGGCTGATCCCTGTTCTACCTACAGATAATTTCCTGGGTACCCAGCTGAAGTGCTAGAGTCCCGGATAAATACCTATAATGAAATATATTCAATGGTTCCTGACTTGGTTCAGCACTGTAAGTAGCATCAATCATCCCTTCTTACAATCTTACAATCATCCCTATAGTAAAATAGCTATCTATTTTACTGATATCCCCTATCAATCTTATGTTCAATCCAGAATGAAATAATCAGTAGCGTGCAGGACACCTACACCTGAGAATCATAAATGTAGGTCAAATCTAGTCAAGAAACAGACTGCCTAAATTGTTATGGGGCGGACAACAGACTATTACATCACAGACTTAAAGCCAGAGTATCTACACTTTGGTAAACGTTTTATACAGCATCTTCCTATGCTCCTCTAGAAGCCGAAATTATTTAGATAGTGTCACGTCATGTACATACAGTGGTATCTGTCTTTGGCAGATTCAGGATCCCTGCGCATTAAGTCAATACCTTGACTAGGAAGAAGCTCTCAGTTCTGGTGCAGGGCAAGATAGTCATTACAGACCAGTCTGAAATATATCCATATGTTTATACAGCTATAACCAGCACTTCCCATAACTGCTAATCACAAACATAGAATTTAGCAGCATAATATTTCTTTTCCCACCATTTTTTCCTTTTAGAAGGTTTTTCTGCCCCATGGTTGTTTCCCAATATTCAGCTGCACTTTAATTGCAGTGTTTTTATTTTGTTTTCCCCATTTAAGAATAAAAGAGAAATAAACCCCAATGATGCCTAACTGCTGCATTAACTCTAGTTCAAGAATTGAGATGCAACAGGTATTAGCAGTTACAATTGTCAGAGAAAGGTTAAAGTATAAGATGTTTCAAAGAAAAGACCACAACCTATGTTTAATCAGGGACATCCAATCCTTATCATATTGTCTTTTAGAAGAAAAGACAGATTTAGCCAGTGCTAGTTCTTTAAAAAACAGCAACAAACATTTTCAAAACTTGCTACAATTTTAAAAGAAACAGAAGTGAAACAGAATTTTTTATTTTTACTCTCTTCTTCATTTTTCTCCCCTGCCCCCACAAAAAACCCAAACTGGAGATCAACTGGTAAAAATAGGAAACGAGCAAGATAGTGCCAATACGCAACAGTTTATTATGGATTTGTGCCTCAGGGCTGAGTTCCCATGTGGATTCTCTAATGTCTAATATGGGTTGTATTTGCATATTAATATTCCCACATCACATTGAAAATTGTGATGGAGGGCACTTTTACCTCATTGGCTACAGCATACCGAAAGGTATGTCACTTATCTGTCAATCCAGAAAGATACTGCAAGGTCTTTTTGTCAAAAAAAGTTAGAGAAGTTACAGAGTGATCACAGTTCCGCAGGAATGAGTATCTTCCCATCCTTGCTGACCAAAGGAATCGTGAATCTCACCTAAATCAGGCACTTCACTGACAGTCAATTGCCTTACCAGAAACCAGCCCCGAGTCTACAGCCCCTCACAAAAGCACACCTTTTCTTAAAATGATTGCCTGCATAATAACAGCACTGTCATATCTCTGAAGGGTAAAGTTTAAAGAAGAACTTCATAACACCGAAAGAACACCAGTCAGCTCCCTGTCCTCCCACAATACCTGGTATTTGGCAGCCTGAGGCACAGAGAGCGAGAGAAAAGGTACCAGGGAAATTGTCTGCTGTAGGTCTCTCCAAAACAGCAGATCCCTCTTAATATTATGTGTGGTAAGCACAGATGGAGGTACTTCCAAAACCCAGTTCCCTCTTAATATTAAACACGTCCCTAAAGAGGGACTGCTGCCTATCCAAAGAAAGTAGAGAAGCGTGTTTCGACCCTTTGTGTTGCTTCCGAGCTTATTTCACTAGAGAAGCTGTTGGAAGAAATTGTCTCTCTCGTTTTCCGGACGATTTGTTGAATATGTGATGAGAGGGAACATGTTGCCCCCTGGCCACTGGCACACGAAAGCAATAGCTGCAAGGATTACATGTGGGCTCTGGGCCATATGGTGTGTAGGCTTATTGTAGGAATTTAGCATTTTTTAGACTCCTACTTTCCTGTCAAATTGGTTGAAATCAGCCACTGAGCTTCCTCTCTAAAAACTTTGGAAACAACACTGTGATTGTATAATCTTTCGCCATTGAAAACCAGATTAAAAGGTAAACAAAAATAACATAAAACCTGTATTTCTGTTCTTCAGAAAGGCAAG
The DNA here is from genome assembly GCF_035582795.1 of Mycteria americana. NCBI lineage: Eukaryota > Metazoa > Chordata > Aves > Ciconiiformes > Ciconiidae > Mycteria > Mycteria americana. Next base: position 42,775,768 of record NC_134366.1, on the reverse strand, counting down.
AAGGAGAAGTTACAGGAGATGCTTTCACAAACAGGGATATTTACTGGAAGCTGGAGCTTTAATAAATGTAAGCTTAACATTATAGAAATGAGCATATATTACAGCATACAAGCTTATTGCTATGAAGGTTTAAAATAGAGTTCAGAAGCTAAGCCAGTTTAAGCCAGAGAATAGTACAGAGTATATATGACTGACATACAAAAACATAATCTTATTTGCTATTTAGCCATTTCTAGAAACCCGATATTATGCTAGGATGTCTGCAAAGAATACAAATGCCGTTTTGTGAATGAAACAATACATCAAGTAAAATAATACAGTATTGAGGTCTATACCTGATGAAATGCTTTTAGCCTCCAGATAGTCATGTTAGAAATTAATTTATTTTAAACATATTATGACTACATCTATTCAAGATATTTATGCTTTATTGATACTCAGTCTGGAGAAGATGTAAACTGTAAATCGGGATTGTAGACAAACTTGAATGAGTGTAGACAGGTGGGAGGGAGGTTGTTTGTTTTAAACAGGACACAGTTCCTTATCCGCTGATGCAAACAGCACATGCTTGGCATTTTATTTAATTGAAAAAGTTTCATCATGTAGCAATTAACAATATTGTCTATTCATCTGTGCCAGTATTCTGAACTATTTTAATGGTCCTTTAATCGTCTACCAAAATGCCTTCCCATCCTGTCCTCCATCAAAAGGTGAAGTTCAACTTCACAGATTTCTCATTAATAAAATCCAAAACCTAATCCTAAAGTCAAGCTTGTTTTGGCTTTAACAGAAGTTTTGTAATATTCCCTAGTACTTTGCATCCCTCACGGTGAAGGGAGGTAATCAAGCATCAACCCTTTCACGCTACAAAAATTTATGTAGTATCTGTGCACTAACCTTCTGGCCTCTACTGGAACACACATAGGCACAACAAGTTTAAAGCTATGAACAGGAATAATTTCTGGAGCATGCTATGGCTTTATACAATCATTTAAGACCAACTTGGCAACTGAAGATTTCTCAGTTAATGTATGATGTGTAACATGTACAGCATGTATGCACCTGTTGCAGGCAGCTTATGGATGCCAGGGATAAAAATACTCTCCTTTGAAGATAGTTTGGCTGAATGGAAAAATAAAAACAACCACCAAACAAACAACAACAACAAAAAAAACCCCCAAACCACCCCAAAACCAAACACACAAAGACAGAGAGGGTTACAGGGTTACAGGGAGAGCACAGAGCAATTGATGTCCAAGATATTTATTCCCTATTGCTGATGCTCAGGAGAAAAAAGGTCCTTCAGTGGGAAGGGGCAGGGGACTAACTACAAAACACACAGCTAGTATAATGATGCCAGTGAAAACTGTATGATGACTAGCCTTATAAGCACAAAAGTAGCAGACCTGACTTGGCGTCTATGTAGTATCCCAGAGATGTGTTTGGGGGAACTAGTCCCCATGGCTCCTAAGAGTATTGACAATGGAGGAAGGGCTGGGAGAGATCTGGAAGCAAGATTTGGAGTTACGCTGAAGCTTCGGGTCTGAAGTGCAGAACTGTAGGGTCTGAAGTGCAGAGCTGTAGGGTCTGAAGTGTTCCTAGCACTATGCCCTGGGCTACAGACAGACAGCACAGTGGAATAAATGGTGTAGGGAAGAGTTCAGGTTTATTTTGAGAGGGAGAACTTTTGGATCGAATAGAGTTGATACAGGAAGAGGAGTAAAGGGGTGGGGGGTGGGGAAATCACTCCATGTGCAATCTTTTGGAATGTGGAAGAAGCCAAGCTTTCCACTCCACATTGTCAGGCAGAGCTTCTCTTTTCTTTTATGGAAAAATACCTAAAAGGATGTTAAGCTTCTACTATACTCCCTGATCAAATCAGTTCCCAAAAGTAGTAATAATATATTCTTTCTCAAAGGAGAAAACATTTGTTCTAGTTGCAATTACATGTTATCATTGACTGATTTGTTTTAGGTTAGGGGAAAGGCTGGTAGGGCAGAGATAATATTTACCATGCTCCAACCGTATTCAGGGCTCAGTGAACCCTGAAAGGAAGTGACTAAAAAAAAAAATCTCCAAGGAAAAACAAACAAGAAATATGGTGGAAGGAAATGGTCTCTTGCTCTCCCTGCACACACCCAAATAAAGAAACATCCAACAATATTTTGATTGCTGGACATCACCATACAGAAAGGTGTGTCTAGGAATGAAGCACAGTCAATCAGAATTCCTATTAAGACCGAAGATGAATAGAGTGGAAGAGACTCCAAGCTGATGAAGCATGAACTACAACTGAGGCAAAAAAGAGAGAAAGGGGGGGGGGGAAGCTAGTTAGGCAGAATCAGCCAAATTTAGCCAAAGATAGTTATCCTTATGTCAAGCAAAGACACACAGAAGAATAAATGCTACTATAACATCTTAATTTATTGACCGTGTCATTTTACTACAAAGCATTCATCATAATTATCAGAGCCAAATAAGCTCTTTTTCACCACATGAAATTATTAAATACAGTTTTACTTCAGAACGGTAAATACATGTGTAAATTTCTTTTAAAGCTAAACTACAAGAAAATTAAACTAAAGGCAATTCAGAATTAAACAAGTGAGTATCACACTTTCCATGTAGCAAATAAATAAATAAATAAAATCAGTAAAGTCAACACTAGAGCTGTATAACTAGCAATGGTTATTTCAGGCACACAAAGTTTAATAATCGCCTTCTGAGCATGTTTTGGTCCACACACAGTGAGAGGACAAATATGCTGCGGGATGGTCAATAACTCAGATTCAATTTTTACATGTGGTAAAAAGTGACAAGATTGATAGAAATATGCCATCCATTCTCATCAGTCACACTTAGTCCTCAGACCTCTATTATCCACAAATCCTGCTATACAATCAAAGAGAAAGAACTACTGAATTATTTATTAAAACTGACACCATCAATTATCCTCCCATGTAAAAGGTCACTAAGCAGCCATTTAAAGAATTATAATGCACACTTTGGTAACTTTTGACCAGGTTAACAACCACTTTGCTTTGGGAGAGGATGGAAGCTCTTCTCAGACATTTCACGTTTGAGAAGTTAAACTTGCAAAAGAATCATTTTCTGCCACTGCAAAGCAAAGTCTCGTATTTCAGGCCAACAAAAGCTAAAAGTGTGGTATCAGTACTCTTCACCCCCGTGCCCTTCCCCTCATATCACCTTTTGACATAATCTGAAAAGTCGACAGAGCCATACCTAAAGTGACAGCCTTGGAATATTCTTTCCACATTGCAAGGCCAGCAACAGCGACCATCATCAATGCCAGCTGCCTCAAATAATGAAATGAGGTATGGGTGATATTTCTTGGAAGCCAGTTGGGCTCACACACCAAACTTCTGATCTCTCGGTACAAGCCAGGCATGCAGTTCCCTCTTCCCTTTTGGCACGTGGGGTCCTTTTTAATTCACACACGATTTTCATAACATTTCTATCACCTTTTAACATCAGTGTTCTTAAGTTCATGTTTTAAGAGACATGAATAACTATATTATTTGCTGCATAGCAATACCAAAATACTAACACAACACTGCATTCAGAAGAGTGGGTTACATTCCCAAAACATCCTGTCTAGACAATTATGCAAAACCATGGCCCACTGAGGTATTTCCCAGCATCACCTGGTGGCCCTCACTCCGAGTAAATACAGCCCAATCACGGCTATGAAAGTTACTCTTTCAACAGCACCCAGCAGCAAGGGGGAAACCTGGAAGTAATCTAATAGACAAATGATATATAACCCCTCATATATACGCCCTCAGCATGGAAAGGTGCCCAGATTCACGCGGTTTCTGTTCGTGGTGGTGTACAAGACAAAGACTGTGCCTATAATAGTAAATTAAACATGCCAGGACTGTCTGCTGGCACTGAGGCCAGCTGGCACAGAACAGCCTGTGTCCGTACTCCCTTAGCCTTCAACATATGCAACTACTGGATGGGAATGCCTTTCAGCCTTCCTTCTCCCGAGCCATGCTCAGGATTTGTTCAGGAGCATACTGGTTGATGCTGTCCAAAGCCTTGCCAGATTGTTCTAATAACTAAGTAATATAAACAACTGAGTTTTATAGTCCAAGAACACACTCTGGCACTGTTCATTTTACTCATATGGACCTAAGTGACAAGTCCAGAGGGCTCACCTCCCCTTTGTAACAAGAAGTAGCAGAACATAAATAAATAAATAAACGGAGGTAACAGAAGGGGCTAGGATAAACCATGAAACAACACAAGGGATGGAGGTCATGCTACCAAAGACATTAAATAGCTCGTTTTACAAGTACTTAGGAAGAAAGAACTGAAGCTACTAGAATAAGAAAGATGCTTTCAACTGCAGGTACCCAAGATATCTTTTTTTGTCTGATTGTCATCGGTATTTTAGGAAATTACCATTACAAGGAATATTTTTCCCAAATTCTGCTGCAGACAATTTACAGTCTAAATGCATCTACAATTCAGTGATTGATCTAGATATAAATTCTTGCCAAGTTCCTGGAACCCAGTGAAGTTCCAATTAATACATTTGCAGTTTTCCCCCCTACTTTCGACATTTAGCTGGATTACTTGGTGAGCATAGTTTCTTTTAGTTTCTGTGGTATGAAAAGGCCACTGCTATGTCACATGCTCTATTACTGGCATTTTTAATGATGAACAGGTTCACTAACCACAAGGTCTAAATAGAGTTCTTGCTTAAACATATGACTATTTACAATATGAATGTTTATACAAGAACAAATTGGCAGCAAAGGTATTCTTGTTAAATTTATCCTCTGGATCGGTTACTTCAAATTGGATGGCAATTTAAAAGCTATTTTCAAAAGCTTTTTCAGGAAACTTTACTCCTTACATGAGGAATCATGTGGCTCTTTAGACAGGGTTAACTCAGGAAAATATCTCTTTTAAGCAGTACCTGGACTGTCAGCAACAGGACAGCCCTCTCCCAGTGTTAGCCTTATCTAAAATAATGTTGAAGTTACTCTGTCTGGTCTCCATTAAACTGTAATTAAATAATAAAATTTCAACTTTCATAATAAAATTACTGGGAGCATGACAATCAAATGAGTCACAAGCATTAACTGTTAAGCCTTGAAAATTAGAGAACCAAAGCTTTGCGGTAACAAGAATGGACCAAATTGTCCACAAAATGAAATCCAAGTGGTTTATAAAGGTAATGGACTGCAAGGAACAACTGACTTTTTGTTTTTATTTGGTTAAATTAAATTGAAGGAAGGAAAAAAAACCACCACCAAAATGATGCAAAAAACTGCATTCCAGATTGATCAATATACCTAGCCTTAATGTGTAGCCCTTCAAAGGGATTCTTTAAAAGATTTGGGTTGGTTGGTTTTTTTTTTTTTAAAAAGTACTGAAACAGAAGAAACATTGTTTTTCAAAAATACATGGCTGTCATTTTTTAAACTTTCTTCTTAAACTTTGTAAACTTTTAAATAAATTTCACCCCCAAATTACATGTATAGCATATTAATCCGAAACAGTCTTTCAAATGAATGTATGTGTATTATTTGTCAAACAAAAAATCATTGCATAACTGTATCTTTTTTAATGTAGTCTGTATGCTAAATTAATGTCTCCCAACCTTTTAGAAGGTGAATCTCTCCCTATAAAATCAGTAGTGTTCCACACATCCCTCAGATCATTTCTTCTTCCCTGTCTTTGGTGAAAGATGCTTCTATTTTCCATCTCAGGAATGCCACTCCTGCCTCTTAAGAATCATCTTCAGATACTTAGTACAGTGGCACGTGACATGACTCTGTACAGAGCCAGTACAGGTCCAGACTTTTTATTTGCTTATTCAATGCCAGTTCTTCATCTAACCTACAAGATGCTCAATGTCTCATCAGCATTTGCTGATTAAATACCATTGTAAGGCAATTAAAGTTTAAGCATATCATTTATTCCTTTTTTGCTGAGCTATTTAGTAACTGCTTTTAGAAGCAAATAAAAGGACTAGAATGGTTACTGTTCTGATATAAAAGAACATTTTGAGTAATATGGGAGGGGTTTTTTTAAACCACTCACTACCATTCTGGCATGCCAGGGAGAGACTGCTAGGGCAGGGAGGGATCCTCCATCATGCAGACCAGGAGCCACACCACTGCTGGCAGCAGGGGGTTGGCAATTCTGCAGGATGGCTCTGAGGTTAGTCGTTGATCGATCTCTTCCTGTATCTGGGGTTAGATGTGTCTGAGTATATGAAACAGGTTACATGTTTAAGAGGGATTTCAGCTGCATGGATTTAGAAAGCCTTAAGGAACTGGCTAGCTCTTGGTTTTTGATTGCAATAAATGCAAAGGAGTCCAGTAACTTTCAAGTGTGGAAAAAAAGAAATTGTTCAAGATAAAGAACAGAGTTCTTCATGACTGTATATATACTTCACTGAAACAAGCAAGTGAAAGCACTTAACAGCATTAAACTTTGCTGTTAAAAGACAATAGTCAGCCAATTTCATTTATTAAAAGTCTAAATATAAAATAGTACAATCCAGCTAAGTAAAGTAGTTGCATGTTGCTCAGACAAAATAGTTCTACAAAATTTTCAATCAAAGATTTAATTAGTGAATTTAAATGTCAGGCCAAAAATTAACAGTCAATTCAAAAAGGGCAAAAGGTTCACACATCCATTCCTTGGCTTCTCTAAGTTCATCCTTTAGTTTCAACCAGTTATCTGCAAACACAAGCTATACTCCGCTCTAACAAGAAACACTGCACATGACTTCTTAAAGTACAACAAAAGCAAAATTTACAATGAACATGTTTACATATGAAATAAAGCTGAACTCACAGAATGTGAGCCAACCACCAGCCACAGTCTATTTTTAAACCACGTCTCACCCTCATTGTTTCAGTCAAAAAAAAAGTATATAAACTGACCTTTAGGCTTTTTAATGAATGGTCAACTAAAAAATGCTGGAATATTCATGCTTTGCAACAAGAAAAAAAAATAGTGTTGTAATTATCACAGAATGGCTGAGGCTGGAAGGCACCTCTCGAGGTCATCTGCTCCAACCCCCCAGCTCAAGCAGGACCACCTACACCTGGTTGCCCAGGACCGTGTCCAGATGGCTTCTGAACATCAAGGATGGAGACTACACAACCTCCCTGGGCAACCTGTGCCAGTGCTCGGTCACCCTCACAGTGAAAAAGTGTTTTCTGATGTTCAGATGGAGCCTTCTGTGTTTCACTTTGTGCCCATTGCCTCTTGTCTTGTCACTGGGCACCACTGAAAAGAGCCTGGCTCCATCTTCTTTATACCCTCTAGGTATTTATACACTTTAATGAGATCCCCCTGAGCCTTCTCTTCCCTACAGAATTTCGTTTTAATGGAAACTGTACAACAGATGCCATCAAAAATTATCTTGTACAACCTATGTTGACCTTGCCTCCAAAAAGTATAATTTGCGTTAAAATAAGGCTGCTGTCAAATAAAATCATTGAAACCAATAAAATTTGTAAAGGTGAAGAAGTTAACCACAGTTAGTTGACATTTCTCCAACACACTACTTAGTTCCTGGACTTTCTGGTTTTTCTTCAGGAAGAACTAAGGAAGAAAGAAGCAAAATGGACACCTAGCTGAAGGCTTGCCTATGCATAAACTTGCACTGTTCAAGAAAAACACATGATTTAAGACTATTTTTACCTAAACCTGTCAAAAAGCTGCAGGAACATTTAGAAACAAGGTTTACATTGATTCAGTTTAAAATCAATAAACTTAATATAACCCTAAATAAGACAGAAACTAAAGAATTCAAAAATCTATCTGGACACTTTTTAATTAAAAACAGTTTAAAACTAATTCAACCAATTCATCAGCTTTCATAGCCTGCATATTTAGATAAAGCTGATGATTCAAGTCACTGTATCAAGGGGATGAAAGAACACGTAGCAGAAGCTGGAAGAAAACAGCATAAGGCTTGCAAGCCAATTGCTTTGCTAAAGGGCGAGTGAAATGGTGAGCAAAATTAATCTGTAAACTCAATGGAAATTTTCAGACTGAATGGCATTTACTCTTGAAAAACAGACACTAATATATTGTCTCTCCACAGATAAGCAGCAAATTTACTTTTTTCTATTCACTATACAAGCATTCTATATTTGATATTGAATTCTCAAGAGAATGACCACTTTCTAGGATCGAGATGAAGCCAGGAAGAATTCATGGTGGACTGCTAACTTCAAACTTGCCATAGAAGGACACAGAATGATATCTGAAATAGTTAGGGACAATGAAAATTCTGATATCTGAAATAGTTAGGGACAATGAAAATTCTGAAAGTTAAATATGAGAAGTTTTATATTTATTCAACTGACCAAGCAACAGCACAGTTTTACGAAACAAATGTGTTTGGATTCTTGTGTAAACTCAGTAACAGTTTTGGGGTTTGTTTTGGTTTTTTCTTCCTGGTTGTGTTTTGAGTTTTGGTTTTTTTTTTGTTTTAAAGCTTTCTTCCAACAAATTCAGCAAAATAGACTGAAAAGCAGTAACAACAACTATTATGCAATTGAGTCTTCTCTCCATTACTTCTCACACTGCATTGCTATTTCCAATTCCATTTCTTCATTTCAATCAATACACAGTCAGAAAGGATGATCATTTTGTAGCCTTTGTAATTGCTACAATATAAATCCTTAAGTTACTTATCTATATCTTTGATAAACATCTGATAAACACTTTATTGTTTAAAAGTAACTGTCTTCCTGCCAGATATTTTTCACCTTTTCATATTTGCATAAAGTAAGCTCTAATCAGTTTGGTAGTTTGTACAACATGTAGCATTTGCTAGACTCCTACAACACATCCATTTATCCAAGCAAAAAACCCTTTCATTTATTTCTTCTTAGTAACTCAGTGTAAATGGCTACTAAAATTAGACATTATCAGTGCCCGTTATGATAAGAAAAACGAAAGCATATACTGAAGTACTCATATGAATAACCCAGCTAGACTGCTTCTGTAGTTGGACAGTCTCACATCACTGTGGTACTTACTAATCATCTCTGCGTGTTTTCTCTTTGAAACATTGTGCTATTGCTGAGCTCTAACAAACAAACTGTGTATGGCTGATTATGCTACTGCACTAACAATTACAAGTTGGCCCTTTTCCATTTTGTTTGTTAAAATCTTCATTAGTCATGTAAAAAGCTACTAAGCCATACAGAATCTAAAAATGTTGCAAAAACATATGGAAGTGTTTAGGAGTGAAAACAATCCATTTAAGAAATTATGTTTCTTAGCCGCAGGACTATAATGCATATTAAATAACAGAATTAAATTAACGAGCAAGTGGTCTCTTACCAGTAAGTAATGAACTGTCCTCCTACAAAAGTAATAATATGCAAACACCTTAGCCAGGAATTTATGGACGGTCACGGCAAAAATCATTCCCTTTACATAAACCACTAAGGTAAGTTTATTTTATCTTTACTTCTTGAAGTCTTAAAAGTAACTATTCTACCATTTTACTGTGCTTTGTGCAAATTTTAGACATATTTACATTGTAGTCTGCCTAGCAGAGTTACATCAGTTATTAATTTAGTCCAGAAATTGCATCAAATTAACATTCTAAATAATAAAAAAAAACCCCAAACAAACAGAACCCACTTCACTGAAATATCAGCAACAAACAAATCACAATGTAAAACCAGAAGCTTTCACATGAATAACGAAAAAATCAGCTTGGCAGTGTGGAAAAGAACAGCAGTACAAGTATCAAGATACAGCTACTGCCGCACCAAAATAACTTAATGAGAGACCCCTGCAGCTAATAATTTTTAAACAGCATAGGGGGAAAAAAAAAAAAATCCTCCAGGGGGGCAGCAGGTGGAACAAAGAGCATGTATTCTATTCAATTAAAATATTTCAAAAAGAGGGAAAGCTACACGGCAAAATCTTAATTTTGAAGACCCTAAGGTGAAAGGTGTTATGTAAATTGAACAAAGCCAGTCCCAGGTTTTGGGACAGCCTCGTGGCTCTCTGGGATACAGACTGTTGCATACAGCTGACCAGCTCCCGTAAAAAGTTGTGCAGCTTCCAAGAACACAAAAAAACCCAACCTGCTCATTTATAGTAATATTTGCATGTTTCTACATTATTTCCCTGGCCACTGCACTGCTTACAATTCCCCAAATCTAGAGGGAAAAAATGAAAGTTATCTTTAGAATGCCTGCGAGATACGTGGAGCATGGAGTAACCCTAAGAACTTGCAAGGCACAGTACAAACTGTAAACCTCTCAGATGCACCAATAAGGTCAGGTCATAGTGCATAAGGAGTCATATATAAGGTAACAGTACAACTGCTAAAAGCAACCACAGACATAAAAGAATTAGGACGTGTTGACAAGAGGAACTCAGGTTTCAAGTATCTCTCCACAGCCCACACCGGGGGAAACCCACTCCTTGTAAGTTCTGTAAATACTCAGTATGTTTTTACAACAGCACCCATTAGTGATATTTATACACAGTGATGACCTCATTCTCTAGCACAGTGAATGGAGAGGAAAAAAAAATATTTTGGTTGTGTATTTATCAGCATTTGGGCTCATTTAAATACTACTTGAATAACAATTATCTTTCTCAGCTGAGCAGAGCATCAGGTTGGCAGACTGTGCTTCACTTCTTCTCAAAGTGACAATTAACCTTGATATCAGTCTGCAAAGTGCTCTGTACTGGCAGCAGAATAAAATTATCATTATCATATAAATCATAAAGATTCTACTCAAACTGAGATAGCTGTCATCCCTCAGCTATTTGTATTCAGTAAGGAGCAAAGCAGGTTGTTCCAGAACATCTTAAAAATGCGTCATCCTACAGCCACCACGTTGTGGGCTTTTGAGGCTGTATTTGTGGCTACCTGAAACTGTGTGTCAAACATATATGCCAAAACACTCACAGTTAATATACATTATTAATTAAATATCTCTTAGGGAGGTTTGTAATGCAGGAGGTCATTATACTTGAATCATGAATTTAAATCTGATTTATATTACAGTAATTCCAGACTTAAATGAGATTTTCGAGTTGATTATGTGATGCCTATCAGCTAGACAGTTTCCCATCCCAATGATACTTGTGATCACCTAATCTTATTCTTCGAAGACTACAGTTTACAAATTAAAAAAAAAAAAAAAAAACCACAAAAACCCAAAACTATAATTCAGTTAATGCTGGATCAAAATTCAAAATGGTCCTCTTGCATTGATGCTTAATCGCTGTGTTGATAGACTGTTGAGGAACGTACTCAGACAACCAGGATTCCAGTGGTTGTTCCCACAACAACCCACTGAAATGCCATATTAAGTACATACTTCTTCCCTTCTGGGCAGCCCAGACATGGAGGGAAGGAAGAAAATTGAGTCATCTTCTCTAAAAATTTCCCACCTTCAAACGTGCAATGACAAGTGACTGTGAAAATGTTTACAGCCATTTGTGATATGACACTTCATTTTTGTAATGTGCACAGTGTGTGTCAAAGTGTTTTACTGTTCTTGCTGCTACCGACAGGACATTGCTGTGAATAAGATGGCAGTGAAGCAAACTCTCTTTTAGAAATATTTTTACAGACTGACAGGTCTTATTTTATCTGTAACAGAACACAAATAAGACAAACAGCTAATTATGGGGGGGCACACGGAGCGTTGGGTTTTTTCCCCCCGCACTAGAGCTGGGTATTTTCTCTGAGCCAAACTACGGCAGATCTTATACGAGTACCTCAGGAAAGGGAGAGGCAAGACAAAGAACCTGCTCTATGTACCCCAGGCACAAAGTGACTCCAGAGGATTGTTTTCGGCAGGCAACGTGGCAGATTGTATGCAGGAGATACAAGAAGCCATGGTTGTGTTTCTGACCCAGCCAGCAAAATCAGTCCTCCGGGATGGGAGAGGTGCAGGGCCAAAAAGTGCACTCCCACAAAGTATTTTGACTGAGCAAGCCCGAGTGTCTCCTATGATGCCTGCTGCAGAAAAATGTACTCCAATATAACATGGATCAAGGCTAACGCTTATCCAGTAATTAAAAACCAGACGCTCTTCCATAAAAAGTCTAGTCAAGAATGCCCTTCTTTTCAAGCTATCCCACAAAATCTGAAATAACAGGAACAGTCCATTTTCACGCTAGAGACTCAGTCAAAATTCCTGTGCAACATTCAAGCCCAGTTAACTCCAGCCAACAGTTTAACCCAGAACACTTAACGAATCCCATCCACTGTTACTTTACGTTATTGCAAAAGCTAGCACTGCATTAACCATAGCAGTTCTGAAACTCGTTTTCCTGTGAACCCACCCTGGCTGCAAGCCCCAGATTTGAAACGGTTTTTTCCCCCCAGTTTGCAACCCCAGTCTAAATGCCACAGCTATGAGCTTAGCAATCAATTATTTATATCAAGAAATCTGAAATTGCATGCTAGGCAGACATCTAATTTTTCAATCATAAACTTCTCTGAAAATTAAATGCGTTACATTCCATCCATCCTCTTTTGAAGGGTTGTAACATGCCTAATTTTATAGGTAATACATGTATTTATCCTGTTTAGGCTACCTAAGATACCAAATAGTGAGAGTGTACAGCATTTTTAAATTCTCTGGATCACATCTATGGTAAAGTGACCTTATAGCTGACACCATATAGTTATTCTAAGCATATTGTAATTATCTCAAAAAAAAAAAAAAAATACAGCAGCTATGTATTTAGCTCAGAAGTATAAAGTCCTAAATGCTGCCTTCTTACGTGTAAACAGACTAATCATAAATTAGTGTAATAAACCACTTATTTGTCATTTTAAAATTAGAACACCTTAAAATGTAAAATAAATCCAATTTGTTACTACAGGTTTACATGCATTACCCGTATAATTATGATTGATGCAGAAGATACTGCACTGGTGTCATAGAAAGAAAAGAATTTCCTTTGGCAATTTTAAAGTTATAGTAAGAAGGATAATAATCTCTATTAGGTTTATGATGTAAATTTTCAATGGTGATTACTGTCAATACCTCCCAAACAAGAGTCAAATTGAATATCAGCCAATCTTGCACAAATAAAAAAACCCTGCTCCCCCCAAAACCAACCTATACTAAAAATGAGGCACTCATTTTGACAGAATGAAATTATTCACTATTTCTCCACTGAACAACAATATTATTTTCTGATAAAGAAATTTCATTATGAAGAGTCACTGCTGAATTTTATACAAAAAGAGTACAGCCAGACAATACAGAACAAAATGCTTTTAAAAGCTCTAAATTTCATAAAGGCTATACTAACCTCCAAATTTCATAAAGGTTATACTAAGTTTTAAATTAAAAAAAAACAAAAACAAAAAACCCACAACAACCAAACCAGAAAAACCTTGAGAAATTTAAGCTTTAAGTTGTCAGCTATGTCAAGTGTTACTCAAAAAGTAATTGCTGTAACTGTGTACCGCTTATTCTTCAAATATAACTCAATCTCCTAAATTAAGTGCAAACCCCTATATTTCAGTCTTAGCTACAGAGTCGCCATCTTGGCCTCCACAATATTTACAACATTAAAAGGCTAAAAGTGTCAAGAAAGCATATTATCACTCACCTATAGCCTTCTCTAGGCACAGTATGCATCTCAAGTTAATAAAGGCCACATAAATATGGCTTTTGTGCAGAGCAGACAGTAAATTATGTATTTAATTACATATTTCTCCCTAAAAAACAGAAACAGTTGGCTCTCTGCTATTTTTGTTAACATTAATCAGAGGAAACTTCAGATTCTGGCATAAATTTGACTATCGTATAAAAGGTAATATTTAAAATACATAATGCCTTACCACACAAACACGAGCTGCCATATGTGAGGCACTGCTAAGCATGGTTTCTATTAAGCCGATACACAGTAACTGGCTTCTTTCCAAGCAACGTGGAAGTGTTTAAAAAACCCCGTTTAATCCAATTCCACAGCTTTGAAACAAAAATAAATTAAAGCGCTGCAAGAACTGTTAAAATGAAAAATTAAAGGCATGTAAATAAGTGAAAAAAATAAATTGTCAGAGAAAATGAAAACAAAGATTATTTCAAGTAGATATCTTAATTGTAATTAGCAACATTTGGCATGTGTTATGATATGATTCAAAGCTGCAGCCAATTAGATACCCCCAAAAGCTTGTAACAAAGCTGCAAATGTGTAAGTACAGCATAAATAAGTTTTATTGCACACCAAGAAAACAGCACCCAGATCAATTTCATAGTTTGTTTCCGAAATGCTGTAAAGCATGCTCTGTTACTAGTTCATGGCTTTTTAGTCTTAAACTGCAGCTTTTCTGCCAGGAGATTTTGGAAAACAATTTCATTAAATTCAGACTATTAATTGTAAATCTGTACACATTCCGTGTATACCAAGAATGAAAGATAAATTACAGCATTGCCTTAGACTGTCGTGCCTACGTAAAAACAAAACAAAACCAGCAACAACAACAAAAAGCAAAAAAAAAAACCCCAAACCAAACCAACAAAAAAAACCCCCAGAAGAATAAAGTGCTTAAGTTAACAGCTGTTAAAAAGCTGTAGAACTGTGGTATTGGAACTGAGAAAGATTGATTTTTTTAAATAGATTTCCAAGGATAAAGGAAAACACTATTTTTTCTTTGGAAGGAATAAGAGGTACACAATGGCATTCAGGAAATAACATGAATTTGTCAGATTTTTTTTTTTACGTTTTCTTAAAAAGGAAATAATTTTTAAGTATGACATAGAAGATCAGAGTCCAAATTCTCATCAAATGTGGGTGCACCGAAGACAAACAGCATTAGGCACTTCTGAGATTGTGCCATTTATTTAAGGAAACAAATACTTCATTATCAGTAATGCTGTCAGTCCCATCCAACAGACAAAGTACCTTCCATTTCCCCCATTTATTCAATAATGAGTAATTTACTAAAGGGTAATGAGTTGCTAATAAAAGCATGTTTCTTACATGATTATCATGAAATGGCAGTGACTGCTTGTTCAGTACAATAGTACGTACTACAGTCACACTTTCAAATAACTCTGCTCTATCAAATTTCTGTAAAGAAATTGATCCTTACGTAGTTTTTATACAAGACATTAGTCTACATTTAGAAAAAAAATAGGAAAAAAACCCTACAGAAATAGCTAACTAAATTTAAAAGCTAGACATTTAGATACTTCTTTGCAAAGTCTCCTAACAATGATGCAAAGTCTCAGCCAACGTGGTTTTGTTTCCCTTGCTGGCAAGCAATGACTGTCTATTTAACACACTCATTTTAGAGTTTGGTGGGGAGAGAGGTTTTTTCGGTGTTTTGAGGGCTGTATGGAGGAGATTACAAAAACATGCATATATAATATCAGTTTTATGTTATAAACCAAATTCAGGCTCGCAGGGGAAAAAACCAAACAACTTTGTTTAGCTATGTAGGAGAGGGCAAAAGAAATGCCTATGGAAGGTAGTCTGAAAAATTCTGGAGCAGAAAGCATTGGGGACTGCCCTTGTACTTCCTAGGAGACTGACTTACAAAGACCAGCTGCAACTCAATATGAAACCACTGGAAGAAAATTTCTCTGTTCAGAATTCCCCATGCTAAAAGCATCAAAGTGTTTCTTTTTACCCTTGTTACAGTCCTCCATTCCACCTTCCCCACATTCGCGATTTAAACTAGAGCTTTACTAATCTTGTACACTAAGCACATCGCAAATATCAAGGATCCCTTTCCATGTCCATCATAGGCTCCTTTCTGGGCACTTTTCTGCCCTTTCCTGTTTCAAGCAATGTGCGATTGTCACGACCCCTCCTTATGCCCCAGTCTCCACTCATTTCCCTGCTTTAGCTGTCCCATGGGATGCACTCTGGCATCCCCCTGACCTTCCAAATCAGCACTCACACAGTGCTCACTGAAGTACTCTTACTCTTCTGTAATACTATTTTCTCTTTTCTCTTCCTCCTGGGAGAGAAGTTGTCATCATTCGAAAACTGGGAGAACTGGCAGAAATCATGTGGAAGTATTGTTATGCTGGGAGGTATTAATGGGTGTTGTCAGCCGGTTCCTTACTTCATCACCAGCGAGTGAAGTTGCTGGTCCTGGCAAGCAGCCAGCGGCAGGCTCCTTTTACTGCCTTTTTTTTTTCCCTTCCCATCTTCATGAAAGTTGCTAAGGTTTCTAGCCACCCATGCCCGCAATACATCCTGAAGCTTTTGAGTGCTGCATCTCATCAATCCTAAAATCACCCCACAGCCGCAAGCAGTAATGGAATCAAGTAGATATTCAGAATTCAGTTTATTCAATGGAAAAAAAAAAAAGCTCAGTGCTGTCTAATAATTTTTCATATCAAACATACATTTTCAAACATATCAGATCGCTAAAGAAACATCAGCTATATTTTAGATGGCCTTCCAAGTACGCTGCATCTTGACACATGGAAGATGCACGAAGAGAAACACCTGTGCATTATTTTTTAAAAACAGATGCTTTGTGAACAATATGACATTGAAAGGTCTGGAGTCACTTTTACAGTGAAAATAAACAGATATTTTAAAAAAATGTTTTAGTGCAGTTACATGCTTCAGACCTTAAAGCACAAGTGACACTGTCCTGCACTGTCTTAAAAGAAAATAGCTAAAGGAATTAAAGATTACATATTAAAAAGTAACCTGACACTTTTCATCCGAGGTACTTCAATGTACCAAGGTAATAAATCTAAAAAACCCACCAGCTATAAAAAACAGGCAAGGTAACTCAAGGGATAAAATATAGTATAGTTGCTATTATAAAATATAATCCCAGTGCTATCGTTAACTTGCATGTTTTTGGGACATGTTTCTTGCTGGTTTTGAAGCAGAAAGGGAATAAAAAAAATAAAGCAGTTGCAATGAGCACTCAAATACATTTTACATTCATTCTTATCCTCAAATGAATGTTAATACGTCATAGATTTAAAAACAACAGGATTCTACACATTAATATCAACTGCTTCTATGCATATCTTTTTGATTAAGTTTTGCTATTTGGTGTAAACTCTTAAGAGGCCTAGCCAGGCAAAGTTATAAACAATTTTCTGTGTCACATTTTCTCTAGAAGGTTATAGAAAACTAGCAGCAGATCAAAGTAAACCTATACAGGCAGAAGGTAAACTCCATGGGTAATGTAATGTAACGGGAAGAGAGCCCAGATTCATACCAAGGAGGCTGGAAACGTTTGTGAGGAAAAACGTTCAAAGAAAGCATTCCTTATTCCAGTTTTCATCCTGCTCACACATTAGCATCACGTGCATCACAGCCATGTGCCTATGGCAACAGACTGATGCATCCCTAACTCAAACAATCAAAATCACTGATCACAGTTTCTTTTAAAATAAGAATATAAGCTGCTAGATCTTGGGGACTTTTTTCCACTTGAATTTTGTGCCTAGGTCTTCCTTCGGTGAAATCCCTATCAGAAGAAATAGGATTAAGCCTTTCTTTAGCCAGAGGAGCCACTATACTTCCATACTCCTTTTAAGTGATATGACAAACATGAGTATGATGCCGATCACCCTTTGCACTTCCAGAGTTTTATGAAGGAACCAGCAAATAAAGACAGGCTGTTCTATGCCTATGCTGCCTTAAAGTTTCTTCTTTGGTTACAGAGCAAGGAAGCACCTCACTGAAGTAGCCTGTGCCTTCTGCACAAGAGTAAAAAGAACTCCACATGCATCTAATGGTAGTGAAATAGGTAGTGGACACTACCTAAGTGGATGCGGTGTTACTGAGCAAGCGCTTAATGCTACCAAAATCATTACGTAAACTCTCTGTGCAAGCTAAAGGAGACTAACCACAAGAGAAGCAAATTTAGGTTGAGCAAATTGCTTTAAAACCAGAATCCTTCCAGCACCCAAGAGGAATTGGTTTTGCATTTTGCATTTGGAGAAGGCATTGCTCTGCTTTCTCCAAATATTTCCACATTTATTCAAATATTTTAAGGAAACATAGATAACCAGGATTATTCACACACCCCCTCTCCCCCCAGTGAAACTGATGTTGTGAACATACAATCTAAAAATCTGTAAGGCATCTCTTTGCTCACATTGGAAAGCTATGTGAGTGTCCGTGTGCTTGTGTGTCTGTGCACACATAAGGAAGGGGGGAAGACCTCCTTAACAAGTTTCTCGAGCAAGAGGGAAGGAAGGACACTTGAGCAGGCCAGGGCAGCATGACAGATACTTGCTGTACCTGCTGCTCTAGGTCCCTACACTTCTCTCTCTCTGCACCATAGAGCAAGGCTGACAATGTTCTCCCTGCCAGTCTTCCCATGAAATTGTGCTAATATTTGTTTTCTGCTCCTGACACTTGTGCCATCTCCTTAGCTTTAAAGTAGCGCTAGGCAAGAATTTAAACAAACGGCCCCAAGAACAATAACTTAAATTGATGCAGTTCACATAATCCCTTAGAGTTGTGAAGATCCCAGCCTCACCATTTCAGCAAAAACAGAGCCAGAGCAATACTGAACAGGAAAGTCAGACTGCATACAGTCATTAATAGCGCAAGAGTATCCATGAGGCACGCTGACCTCTCTCCCTAAGCCAAGTTGAATAATTTCCCATTCCACTTGACTCTTCTCTACATCACCCCAAAAATAACTGTGTTTTAGGTCTTTTCAGTGATTAGTTTTCACTGGGATCAGATATGGTGGTTGTTTATCAATTTTGCTGATAGTATAAGAAGCAAGGGATTAATGTAATGATTCCAAACTAAGAGAAGAGATAAGACGACATGCAGGGTTTTAAACTGATTGTTTGGAATGAGAACCAGTCAATTTGCCCACTAAGCTGCTCAGCCCTTTAAAGTGTATTTCTGAGACTCAAGCATCACCTATACTGCTACAGGGAAAAAGAAATAAAATGTATACACATAAAAGGAATTGCAGTAAATACACAGAAAAGAGAAGAATGGTGACAAATATGCTAGAGAACATCAAAAGAAAACACAAAGAGGAAGATAGGGAACAACAGTGACTTAATAGGAAAATTTTGAGCAGTTGCTCCAAGTGGTGTCCACAGAGAGCTGCTATTCGCTTTGTGCTGGCTCTCCTTGTTTCCAGCTGCTAAGTTCACATTGAAAGAAGCTAAAAATACATTAAATACTTTCCAAATATTATTTTCCCATGTAAGCAATTGGTATAAGTTGCCACAGAGACGTTGTTCTCTTGCCAGTGAGAAGGGAAATAGTATACAACACTAACAATAGAAGTTGTATTCTATGAAATCTATTGTCTTGGACAAGATGCAGTCCAAAATATGGTAAAGTTTGAAAAGGCATTATTTTAGCTACGAGAATTCCCAACTATTCCCTTCTTCCAGCGAGGCAATATATGCAAATGATAGTTAAAGATGAGGTTTTTATTGCCCGTGAGAAAAGGTATACTCTGCGCTACTCAGAGGTATAGTACATGCAACATTTCCAGCAATCAAGCTTTGGTATTTCAATGAGGAGGGAAAAAAGAGAAGAATGGAAACGTCTACAATTTAGGTATACTGTCTCCTGACAAACTAAAATTTTACAATGCTGCAGATTTAAAATATCAACGTACCTGCTTAGCATTCAGGACTCTCCTTGACAGTAAATTCAGCTCTATACAAAAGGGGGGGGGGGGGGGGCGGAGCAGGCAGTGGAATGGCAACAACACATACCAAAAACCATCCAGTTCTTTCTGTTAAATGTGAAGTATAACAGGCTTTTTTATTACATGCTTTTCTCCCAAAATAGCAATGATTACACTGCTCAGCTCCCACACACCCCCCAGCTTGACTTTTTGACAGTTAGAACATTATACGTTCTGAGTCCTGAGGAATGATCCAAAGTTTGGGGAGTCAAGAGGACTCTTTCCATTGCCCAGAACCCAAACTACAGAATATGAAATACAACAATACTGAGGGAGGCAGGCAACTCGGATTTCTTATAACATTAAATCTTCTTTTAAAGCCAAACATGACAGATTTTTTAGGAACTCTGAAATCCACAGCTTTCCACAGTTTTGGAAAGATGCTGCAAGTCGCAGCAGTGATAATCTGCCAATTACAAGGCACATGTGTGAGCAAGACTTTTTTTGTCTTCCAGACAAACAAGAAGATTATACTGCCTGTTCTCTTCATGGGGATGGGGCGGGGGAAGCATTAAGATTGCAGCTGCTGCAGAAGTGGAAGCTGCAACTCCCTTGGAGCTTGTACCGACTGTGTAGCCTAGCATGCCATTAAGGGATGCTACTGTACTACAGATACTGTTCCATTTTGGGTTTTTTCCTGAATAAGACAAGCCTGAAGCTTTGGCCTGCTGTAGTTAATGGAAAGTCTTGCAACATATCTTGCAATATGCTACCCAAGTTCCAATTCAGCTCAATATTCTGCCTATCAGAAGTTCCTAAATAACTACTTAGAGAGTATTCTTGAATAATACAGCTTTCCTTCACGTCTTCTGTGACATTTAGTTTTGAGATTTATCACATTCCTATTGCCCAATCATGATTTATATTATATATAAAAGAGGACACATAGTGAAGGTAAGCTGGAATCACAACCATGTCAAGTAGCCTACATTGGTAAGGAACTTATATTTATGAAATATGCTTTTTTAATAGAAAATCTAACACCTCTTACAACAATGATCTAGATTTCACTAAAAACAAGAAAGGACATATCAATACTTTAGGGTAAGAGATACTGTACTATAGCTTGGCTTTTTTCATTATGCTGAAGAATCATGTCTGGCTGGTGTATTTATTTTGTAATGTTTAACTATAATAGAAAATAGATGAAGTTCAAATGAAAACACTGTTTAGACTATGTCAACAGAGCATAAAACTAAATGAAGTGATTCCGTATTGACTATAAAAACATATTTGCTAATAGTAAAGTTACTAATGGTTATCTATCAAGATCACAACATGAAATAATTCTGCATCTTAAGAACTGTGTTAAAGCAGCAGACCCACGAAGTTAGATGTAATTTTTTGATTCTGCAAAACAGCATCATGCAGTGCACTTTATTGCTATTTTATCATTAGTGTAAATAATTTAAAAAAAAAAAAAAAAAAACAGGAAATCTCCAGCTCTTGTATTTTTTTTTAAATTGCAAGTCACCAAAGGGCTTTCCACTAAGACAGCCAATGCTCACTTTACACTTGCTAGCAAAAGAAAATCAAATAACAGTACCTTGTATACTGAAACAACTGCTTAGTTACAAAGGGAAGGATTCAGAAAACTAGAACAAATGACACTGCTGTAAAAACTATAAGCCTTTTAGATTCAGTTCAAAGACTTATGCCTTCTTCTACAACAGACCGAAGTTTTATATTCATCTCAGCAAATCAATCCACTAATAGGCATCAGTCATCAACACCTAAGTAAAGATCTGCCATTTGAAACAGCTTTGATGTGATTGAAGACTCGCACACAGTCGTAAGTATGACAGAACAGCTTAGCTATTAAAATGTTTTATCTAGCAAAGAACTGTTCATCCTAATTGACTGAAATACTCTTTGAACGCTATTATTGCAAGGCTACTTCACTACGCAGTGCTTTAGTACATAGCCACTTGACTTATATCTTGAGACCCAGCACAACCACATCAAATCTTGTTAGAATATTTTCTCACACATACTTTTTGTCAAGAGACCAAAACAATAAAGCTGACTGTCATTTTTACAACCAGTTGCTTAGTTAATTCGATACTGAAACGTACTGGGATTCATTATAAAAGCTGCATGCAATCAGCCATTTCTATCAATCTTTCTTTTTGCTGCACTAATAGAATGAATCCTACTAACCACATCAGTTGAAATGGGCTGGCAGGACTGGATGGAAGCTATTCCTCTGCACAGAGCCCGACCTCTCCCCGCGAGAGGTGCAGTGGCAGGGGCTCCTTTAAGCAGCGTTGTGCAGCCCTGGCCCAGCTCCAACACTGACCATATGTCAAGCTGACAGATAAGACAGCCATCTGAAAACAACTGTATACTGCCCCGGCCACCAGGCAGCGAGGGTTTCTAGGCCTACCTCATTACTCATTTCAAAGCCAACTGTAAACACACCGAAAGTAAACGTACCTGACCAAACAAAACAAACAAAAAAAAAAACCCAAACCAAAAACCAAAACAAAACACAAGCACAAAGTCATTATTAGAAAGGCTATGCAATGATATACTCTATTGCAGGAAGTTTCCACTGAGTATCGTAATTGATCACCAGAAACAGAGTCAGCAGATTAATAATAGTTTGTGCCTATAACATTTTTCCTTCTCCATTATATTCACAGTGTGTTAACAATTTGCAAGACAAAGGAATCAAGCATACCAGCAACTGCCACCAAGATTACATTTTACAGAATCAAACAAAATGCTACTGATTTAACACCTCAAATGAAGGGTGATTTGATTTGTACCCTGTATCTATTAACACATCATAGAGTTCATCAGTTTTTAGCATTACTTTTGTTACCAGAAGTATGTCACATCACTTCCTTGTATGTAGGCAAACATTATCTATCAGCTTTTACTCCAAAATTACCAAGTAATCAGCACAAAGGAATAGCTAAAATTTACTCCAGTCCCCTATGCAATTTCCATAACTCCATGTATTCCATTTCCATATTCTAAATTCAATAAAATCCAGGTGAACTTACCTACAGTTTGGAGGAGGGTCTAATGTAATTTCTGCAAGTTCTTTCTGAATTCTTAAGAGAAAAAAAAAATATTATCAGGACTTTTTTTGCAATATATTTCTTTCAACTTTATGAACATTTCTACAGCAATCAATAACAATAAAATATAATTCTTATAATTTCTGATGGAAAGGTGATGCTATAAGGTTTCATGAAACTGCTCAAGAAAATGTTGAACTAAAAATCAAATCTTTTCCGAAAAAGGAGCCTCCAATCTGGGACAAGTTATGCCATGAGCAGCCACCTAGAAAATCCCACTTTTTCTACAGGTCAGGGTTCTCAGCTCCTTTGCTCACTTATACAACAATTAAATGTCTCATATACCCTCCTTCTCTACTTCCCCTCTACCTATATGCCTCATAGCTCTTGCTCTCCAGAATATTTAACTTCTTCACGTATCTCATACTGGCAGGGCAAAAAACCCAACTTCAGAGGATAGTTTTCTCTCACCCTCCTGGAAAAAGCCCATCCCGGTCTTCACCATAACCTTCTCCCAGGTAATGGGGGGCTGCTATCAGGTCCCCCCGAAGCCTATCCACAGAGGGAAGTGCTCCAGCTCCCTGGCCAGGCTGGGGACCTGCCGCTGGACTTGCTCCAACGCATGTCTTCTTTGAACCGGGGGCCCCAAAACCAGGTACGTGTTACTCCAGGTGCAGTCTAAGGAGAGCTGAGTAAAGGGCGATAAATCACTCTCCTCTGCCTACTGACTAAGCTCCTGGTAATACAGCCCAGGAGGCACTTAGCCTTCCTTGCTGCCTCACGTTGAGCTTGCTGTCTGCCAGGGCCCCCACGTCCTTCTCAGCAGAGCTGCTCCCCAGCCTGTATTGTTACAAGGGGTTAGTCCTTCCCACGTGCACGATGTCACAGTCGTCTTTGTTGAATTTCACGAGTTCCCTGCCAACCCTCTCTTGCAGCCTGCCGAGGTCCCTCTCAGCAGTACCCCTGCCCCTGTGCGTACCAGCTGCTCCCCCTGAACTTGTTGTCATCTGCAAGCTTGAGAGCGTGCTCTGCCATATCCTCCAGGTCACTGATAAAGACGTGAAGCTGGGCAGGTCCACTACAGATCCCAGTAGTACTGCACTCGTTATGGGCATCCTGCCGGAGGTCTTCCTCCAGGCAGAGCAACTTCGTTGCTAAGGATTTCTGGATATTCCCAGGCTGACACTCCCATGCCAAGTCCTTGAATTCCTGATCTCTGCCACATCTGGCAACACAGGCTCTTTTCCGTTACACCAGCATCTGCATGAGAGCCAATATGTCCCCCTCTGAAGAAATTTAAACATGCAGAGTAGGAGTTTACAGAGTTCCCAAAGGAACTTTTAGGAGTTTACAGTTCCCAAAGACTAGCCAGAGTATGATGCCATAAGCAGGACTACGATGGCCACCTTCCCTAAAAACTACGCCCAAGGCTTTTTTAAAGGCTACTTCAGTGCAAAAACATGAACTTTTAGAAGGAGGAAGGAAAAGAAAAACAATTCAATGTACCCTCAATATTTTCTTCTTCCCTTCTCCTTCACAGGATTTCATGTACAGGAGCAGATTGCTATTCCTGTTATTCCCTACACTAAGAAAGAAAACCTGCACGATAATACCACTCAAATTGCTGAGACAGGTGCCCAAGCCACAACCCAAAAGTTCAGGCCTGACCTGAAGTACACACATATCTTGTTAAAAATGACTGCCACCCATTTTGCGCATAAATACAGGCAAAGAATATGGTTTATCAAAATAAACATTCAGGTATATTGGCATATATAACATAAAAATGAGCAGTTTAATTCTCTATATAATGTTAAGATCCAAACACAATCTTGCATGATAAGGAGTCTCACAGCCACTATCAAAATTCCCCTTATGCCACTATGAGTTGATTTTATGGCTATAATGAATAAATGAACCAAAGGCAGCAGAGGAACTGGCCTGAACCTGAAATTCCAATCCTTTATCATTCACATTCTGAAATAATTAGGACATACATGGGTAAGATTTGTAGGTAGAGGTAATAATTGTTTATTAGACCAGCCAATACTGTTGAAAAGATAAAAACACTCTTTCAGATGCTTCTAACCTCTATGCACCCCAACCTTACATACACACACAATAGTTACTCCTGTAGTGGGGAAGAAATTCTATGTTTATTTGCTTTTTCTGCTCACTGAAATATTTACATCTCCAGTACATAAAATTTCCCCAATAAATATCATTCCTTTCTTGTCAAAATACAGGCACAGGCTGCTTAATCAACATTTGAAGTAACACTGAAAATCCACCACATTTTTTAACAGGGAAAATCTGATTAGTGAAGTCTAAGTACAACAAACATGTTGCTTTTAAAAAATTACTCCATTTAAACAATCCTAATAGTTCACACCTTTTAGAAGGGAAGTCTTACAGGTGTGGGAGATGCTTCAAATATTTCTTCTGTATATGACAAATTTCTACTGTGTTTTTGAAATTTATGTTATCACAAATTCAAATCACAGAAAACCTAGGTAGCATGGAATCTTCAATTTCATGTTTTATGGGTTGTTTTGCTTTTTCTGCCTTTTGGGAAGTTACAGAATGATGGCATTGAATTTCTATAGAGTCAGGGATTATTCCTTTGCTTTACATATAGTAGTAAGAACAGTTAATATTTCATTGTATTACAATGAGTCTGAGACACATCAAGAATGGATTGACAAGTGCAGCTTAAGTCCTAGATCAAAAACCTTATATTCTTCTTTCTAAATCGTAACCCATGTCCCTTCCATTCTGAAAACAACAGGGTACAGAGCTCTCTCCTTTTCTCCCTCTGTTCTAGTTCAACCCAAAATTTCTAACTTCTAATGCCAAGAGCACTAAAATGGTCCTTTTTCAAGCTTTTCCTGTCATGGAGCAAACAAGAACAAAATACCTTTCTGCTTCAAGCCATAAAAATGGATCAGATGGTATTTTCTATTTATGTTCAAAAGTCCTAATTGCTTTTGCAAGCATCTAAGATAAAGACATGTTTCATTCATGATTATTTTTATACAAACAAGATACAACATATTAATATGATACAGTCCATTAATTGGTCTTCAGCAAGTTGTCCATGTTTATTCTTCTACGCTGTGGCATCCCAAACTAAAATTTATATATACACCTTACACCTCTTTTGTTGCAGCCTTAATTCACCTTGCGTTCCTGCTGAGAGCACATTCATAAACAGTTTCTGTAGAGCAGCTGACACGCAATAGCTTGTTCACATGTCACAGCATTCAGAGTTACAATTAAATCGTCTGACAACATCCCAGAGAGCCTTGCACTGATAGAGACCTCCAGTGTGCAAGCTGGCCTTTGTCTGCACGAGTTATTCCACTGCTCTGGCACTTGTTTCATATCTCCATTGAGTTGCCCTCAGAATCTGGCATAGGAGAGGATGTGCCTCATTTCCTTCGCTGACCACAGAGGGTTCACCACGAGAATATGTGGCCTCTGGCAACAAAACATTTTTTGCAGGGTCCTTTCTGGCAAATCTTTCTCGGGATTTTCTGCCTCAGTACAGTTATGTTTAGCTATGTCAGAGAGGAAAAAGGACTCTAAATTAAAATCATTATATATATCCAGTTTATATTTAAACTAATGACATACTGGTTTACTACATATTGGGGAGTGGGGTGACAGCAGGGGAAGAAGCCCTTGCTTGTAATCAAAGCCCTGGGCTGTACACATAGGACATTTAATTTGCAATGTCAGATCTGATACTCTGTTTGGTCTTAAAGAAGTAATTTGACCCCTCTCTCTCTCATATATATATACATACATATACAAATATTTTTCCCCTCCATTTTACTAACAGAAAAGAACAAACATAGTTGCCTTCTGGCAATTGGTGCAAAGGTTAATCTACCCCTAAATTCAGAAGCATGAAAGTACATTGTAGATTTCAAATATTATTAATTCTCACAGACACATATGTACTACTGTTCCAAGCCTAGGGGGGCTGTGTGTTGTTTTCTTCATGAAACAGTTGAAGTTCTCTAAAGCTAAGAGAGAACTGAACGTGTCAGAGGATTTCCCAATATGATTAATAGGAAAGGAAGCAAAATAAAGGACTATATGGCAATGAGCTATTTTTAACACGTCTACTTTTCTAAAATGCATGCCTCTTTACCCATAAAGGCCAGGTGAACCAATACTCCATACTGAAGAATATGCTATTTAGAAAGTACTAAGAAATGCAATCACTGGTATGTATTTCAATCTTACATAAACTGTGACGGAGCAGGAAATTGATCTAAAGATGGTTAGATTAATGCTGGAGGAGAAGAAATATTCTCACCTCCATACTAGATGCACAATAAATGACAAGGATATTTCCTTTAAGAAAAAGCACTCCATATTTTGCCATCATATTCAACATGCTAAATATCATTCCCAGATTCCTTGAAAATAGTGCTGTGATAAACATCTCTGAGAAACAGAGAGGGGAAAAAAAAGCTCATTTCTATTTTGTTGAATTTCAAACAAATTTAATCCGCTACCTATTTGCTGCTCCTTAAGGTTGTAACTTCTTTCAATAAAGAAAAGATTACAACTAAAGTTTTAAAGCTCACAATTCATTGTAGTCACAGATATTTATAAAAAAATTCCAGGACTGGACACAAAGTTTGACAGATTTTCAACTATCAACTTCAGGAGCCAAGCAAAACAATACATTTATTTGTTGAGCTACTATGTCAGCCAAGAATGGTTACACTTCTCTCAATCCAAAGGTCATGCTAAGATTTGCTACTTAAGAGGTAACAAGATGCCTGCTGTTTTCAAGGACAGCAATTCAATTCCGTGTCTGAACTGTAATTGTGATATGCAGCGAGTTTCTCAATCTTGACATGTTAGGTAAGAAAGGTTGCTATTTAAGGTGATGCCCTCTGGGTGAGGAAAATTGAAGGACCGGTACACTGTATGACATATGCTGTAAGCTATTACACCTGTATAGCAGCTAGTCCTAAAAGTATTAACAGAGAAGGATGGCATGTGATGGCATTCTGCCTTCTTGATGCCATCTATAGCAATGCTAGCAGAAGAAACTCTCTGTCTTAAAAACAAAAATCTTACTCAAATATGAATTCAAGTGGTTTCATATAGCCTCCATAATCAGATCATTTTGGAAAGCAGTAAGCTGCGGGAGTAGTATATTCATACATAAGACATGGTAGCAGTTTACTTTTACACAAGCAAAAGTCAGCACACTGCTAAATCTTGATTTATATAAAACCTAATGCTACTGAAAATTCTTTAAATCTAACTGACTACATAACAGAAGTATTCCAAATACAGATGCACCAATCTTCATTCTAATCCAAGATATACAGTAGGTATCATAATGTAATCCAAAAATACTGTGACTATAATTCCATATGCATGAAAAAGCTTTCCAAGTGAGAAAACGTGACTTTCAAACTCAGGTTAGAATCAAGTCTGTAATCTGTGACTTCAGCTCTATTGCTACGTTAACATGCTGGTGTTCTCTGCTCTAAAGAGGAATTAAGGAATCTTGACCAAAGCCACAACTGCAGTAGACTCTGTTGTTTGGGGTTTTTACTGATTTTAGCAGAGTTGACTCCTTTAACTATAATGGAGTTATTAGAGGGAATTGCATAGTGAAACACTTAAGTGAAGATTATTGTGACTTTAGAGTGATGCCATACAAACCCACAGAATTCAAAAGCTAGAAAAGGAAAAAGTTGCTAAGCATATATTCAGCCTTTTCCACTAGGACAGCTGAATTATTTCAATTTATTTCAATTTTTAAAAGATCACTTTTTTAACCTGGTCAAGAACAATATTCCCATTGAAAGAGCATAGCCTTATTCCTGCACTATTTTTCATTTCTAATGAACAAAAATAATAATATTACTATGAAGATATTTTATATAGACAGTTTCTGTAATACTTATCACAGATTGAGGACTCTATGCCATTCTTCCTTCCTTCATGTTACTCCTCTCCTTTTTAACCTCTACTTTAATTTCTGATTTTCCTTTCTTGAAGCATTACCGATTTTAATTAAAAATCAAAGAAACAAAACCTGTAATATGAAAACCTGACCAGATTAAGAATGTTTACAGAAATGTAATCCCAATTCTAACACAGTGATAAACTACTGAATACTAAAAAAAAAGGAAAAAAAAAAGAAAAAAGAAAAAAATACTATGATACTATTAAAAAACCCTGTTACTATAAAAACTATGTTGCTGTGATCCTTCCACAAAGTGCTATGACAACCAGCACTCCTAAAATACATTTTTTTCAAAAATATTATTTATTGTGGACATATCTACAGAACTCTTATAAATCATCTCAGCTTTTAAAATGCATAATCAAAGGCTTTCCTTCAATATTAGTATACATGTGGAACTGGCTTTAGAGTAACTGGCAAACGTACTGATGTCAGCAACTGGCATAATTAGTTTCAGCAGAACCATAAGCAGATATGATTAAACTTTAAAAGGTTTAAGTAATTTTATCACTGTGAAATGCATGTTGATAAAAGCTCTAAGCTTTGAAGATACAAAGCTAAGATTAATAGACCAATTTCTGACATATCATTATTAATTTTTTAATAGGATAGCGTCCACAGGCCCTTGTCAGAATTGTGGCATCATTACATTAGGCATTGTACAAAGTTCAGAATACATAGATTCTTTTCTAAAGATGTTAAAAACTGTTTTTTATGACCTTAAAAGTCATGAATAGTCCAATATTCCTAATATTTAAAAAATAACAATAGCAGGAAGCAGACGAAAGAGAAGAAGGCCAGAAACCATAACGGCTGTGAGGATTAACTACATGAATAACACCATGGTTTGAAGTGAAAGCTTTTTTTTTTTTTTTTTTTTTTTTTTTCCTTTTAGTCATAAAAGGAAGCATGGGCAAGCTTTGCTGGCCATCCTGTAAGTGATATGACTGGGTAATCTCCTAATAGTGTCATAGTAGGAATGGGTCTTCAGAAAGCATTTCACCGGGGAAGAAAAAAAGAAGAAAGGCTAGCTGTAAGGAAGGTGTCTATGGCAGAAGAAAAGCATGACAATACCTCACTGGAAAGACAGAAGAGACATCAGTTCAGAAAAGTATGTAAATGCTAAGGGACAGATTAAGCCAAGACAAAGACCTGAATCCTGAAGAGATGTACACACACGTTTATATACTGGTATTTACAGACTCCTACTACATGCATATGTTATAAATTATAGCAACAGGGCCTTGATGCTTCTCCTTTACTACAGCACCATAGTGGCACAACTCCAATGGTTTTTCCTGTAGTTTTCATGGCCTTCAATTAGCAAAGAAACAGGATCTGGGAATCCTGCATCAGGATAGTCTGCAGAACTGGTCTCTTGTCAGATTATTTTAAAAGTGTTTTTTAACTTCAATCACTATAATCCCATTTGAATTCTGTTGCCTAGACTAACGCCTCTACGTGTACTAATGGAGCAACACTAAGCTGTAAATTCCTTCTGTCTGGTCCAAGCAAGGCAATTGTTATCTGGAGATTGACATGATAGCATAGAATAATTTAAATAGCTATTCTACAAATCCACCTTTCCTCTCAGGCAGAAAAGAGAAGGAAAAGAAATGGGTATTAAAACAGACCACAGTTTAAAGTAATGAAACCAACATGCATTTGTTGTTCACTCAAATATTTCTGACCTGACCATCTGGGAAAAGGAAACGCAGTACTTTACAGCAATAGGTATTACGGTAGTCCTAACATGCTGAGTTACTGAACTGTCTGAAATGTTTATGGTTAATTAACTGTAAGTTACACTGACAAGTCTCAACATCAGTCATACATACACATACAGAGATATATTTTATAAGGCTACAAAACTGTCTGAGTTTTACTAGCAATAAAAAAATGTCAGCTTTTATCATGCAAGCTACTATTAAAACCATGTGAAAGAGCCAATCTGTCAAAGAAAGGAAAAAAGTATACAGGTCTCATTATTGTGACCAGTCTCAAAAGGCTATTATACTGACATAGTAGTGTTATAATAAAACAATAAGAAAATTAATATACTGAGTCAATACATACATCTGACGGTCAGCTGAAAAAAGAGAAAGGAAAATAAACAGCCAGATACAAGACTGTACCTTTTAGCACTAGTTGACAGTTTAGCAGCTGTTTTGCTTGATATTTTGCCTTCTTTTTTCTTGGGTTGAACTTGCTCCCGTTCTTGTTCCTGCTGAACACCTTCACGCTGATCTCCATCAGAGCTGCCTCCGCTAGTGCTTGGACTATCATCAACTCTCTGCCCCTCTGTAGACATGGCAGATACTGCACTGAACAAAAAACAAATAACAAAAGTTAGCTTTTTCAGAAGAAACTGTGCAATAGTATTTCTTACATGCCTTAAGGAAATAACACACGAGATCTGTGTCTTTGTCTTAATACATAATGCTTGTGTTACAGTACTTCAGTAATCTTAGTACTGAAGAGTTTTGCCATAAGCATCTTAAGAATAATTCAGGAGTTGGTCATTTTAAACCCCATACCAAATAAATAATAAACCCTTATATATATGAAAAGTATAAGTTATTGTAGTTAAGCAGGAAAAATAATTCTGCAAGTATAATACCATTCACTGTGAATGATACATTTCAACCGCTCGGCAATATCATGAGTTAGCTATCTCATCACTATGCCACCAGTTCAAATCTAGCATAGTTTGTTAAAAACTGAGAGCTATTCCTATCTTAAGACTCTCTGTTATCCCTTACGAAATAAATCTGTGGGCTCATTCCAAGTCTATAATATGGGTTTCCACATTACAAAATCCACATCTTGGCATGCTTGATGGAAACATTCACAGAACCAAAAGGCACTAACACAGGACTGTTTGTATTTACTAAAATGGTACGCTTCCAGAGCGGTAAGCACGCTGGTAGAAGATATAAGGAAGTTTTTTCCTGACAAATTCTGATCAGGCAACATGAGGCAACAAAGCTGTCAGAGAACACGAGTGACAAGAAATCGCAGTATATTTCAGAAGTCAAGTTAATGCTTTATTTGCGCACTTCTGATACTAGTTAGCTATTTTCATTTCTTCCTTCATTTAAAGTAGTATAACAATATGCCGACAGATGAGGAATTACAAACCCACTGTTACAGCTGTCATGACTTCTCAAACTGTTCTAATGAAGGGCAGATGTCCATGAAAAACTCTTACTGAATTAGCATATGTGGTGGCAATGACTGTTAGAAAATTTTACAAAAAAAAACCCAAACTCAAACCCAGAAGGTCTTTCCTTTAATTCCAAACCTGTGGTTTATATACATATTTTATATATCCTCCTATTAATTTTAATAAAAGATTTTAAGAAAAGAACCACCTTCAAAGCACACAGGCCCAAACGTTACTTCCTTACACCCACACAATCCCCATATATCTGGGTGGTTTTCTGATTGAATCTGTCTGAATCAAGAATTTGCTCTTTCATACACAAAGAGTTTTAAGTTGCTGTGAACTTCGAATTGCTTTTCCTCTTACCTATGTACAGACACCATCACAATTAAGAACAAAACTATTCACCTTGACTATTACATGTTTTAATACTCTCTCAAGGGAGAATAATGAGATTGCAGGCTCCGATTCAACCATGCTCATTCAGTGGATTAAACAAAGTTCATCTCCCTGCACATATTTATGGAAAGAGACAGCAAAGGAAAAGTAAAGTAACATCAGTGCCAACAGGGTTATGTTGAAAAGGCTGCTTTTTAAAAAGGCCATAAGTTTTCTTGTTAGAGCTGCATGTAAGAAAATAAATTTACTCCTATTCTGCAAAAGCCTTACCAAGATTTAGTTCTATCAAATAGTTCACATTGTGGAGTGGAAGGACTAACCTTTTCAGGTGTTATTGACACAATCCAACTAACTTCAAGAGGAATTAGATCTTTTTTGTCTAATTCATGAAGCTATACTGAAAAGGGAATCTGCAAGTATGGCATCCCTTCAAAATGCTAAAAGAAATAGCAAGTAATAGCAAGTGATGGATATGGGACTAGGTTTCCCTTAATCAGCTTAAGCTACATTTTGTATTTGATTATGGAAAAGAATATTTTATAAATATATTTTCATATATAAATGTATATAAAAAACACAACACCTAGCCTGCTCATTGAAGTAACTGAAATAATGCATAGTTTGTGTCCTAAAATTAAAATACAAAAATTGTTCATTCTTAGAGAACAATTTTTCCTATGGTACAGGTATAACATTATATTTAACATAATTCATATATTTACACAGGCTAATGTTTAGATATTTACATCCTGGTTGTCAGATTTTAAGATAAAAGCAACAGAAGATTTAGAGGTAATAAAACACAGAAGTATCATATTCTGACAAGTCAAAATATGCATTTGATAACTATAATGCAATTTTGATAGTAGGTACCCATTTTTTTTGCTTCTACATACAGCTAAAATACAATCTCATCTTTTTTAATAACACTTTTGATGGCCTTTATTTACTCTAAATTTTAGTTCTGATCTTTGCTTATTACATCTAATTTTAAAGAGAAAAATTCCCTTCACAATGTACAAAGGCTTTAACACTGCAGGCCAGAAAGTTAAAAGCATATTTAATAAAGCCTATATGCATAGGACATCTGCTGTGAATAATCTTGGCTATAAATATTACTATTATCCAAAAACAACTGTATTCACTTCATAAGTTCAGGTTACTATCCAGCAGACAAACACTGTAACAGTAGCCCAGAGCATATAATTACTGTAACATGTAATGCCAGCATTTACAACAGGAAAATGCTTAAATCTGTCATTTGATGTCTGGCTAGTTTCTTGGATTTTTTTTTTCCTCTCTCCTTCTTTCTCTGTTCCCCTTTCTGACATCCAGGCAGTTCTTTCCATGCCCTCTCCTCACAATATCTGCAATTTTAGAAATTTTGCATAGTTCAAGGGATGCTCAGTATCCCAGTAAAAGTGTGTTTTAAAGGGCCTGAAGTTAGACACTTCAAACGTGGTCAAACTTAAAAGACAAACAAACACATGAACAAGTAAGAGAACGGGGAAAGAAAGAAAAAAAAAATCAACCAACCGAGGGGATGACACTGTTAGGAAAACATTTCACTGCCACGAACACAGAGAGAGAAATACAAGATACTCCTTGAATCTGGACAGCCATGAGCGTGTTTGCAACTGTCACACGGAGTGAGAGGAAAGACACACGATGTCCAGGTCCCCGGCTGCCTGGCTATTCTACATTCAGAGGAGGGTTGCTAACCTCCCTGCTGTTGTGCTGAGAAAAAATGAGCAGAGGGGACAGAGGAAGGAGTGAAAGGGGACTTAAAAGTCTCTCCCTTAACGTGAGATGATTCAGCAGAGACACAGATTACAAGTGTGACTACAACTATCAATTCTAAGTGAAGAATGTCCAGAAGATCCTGCTTCTGTCATATATATCCACTGGCACCTTCCCCTCCCTCCTCAAAAGGAAAAGAAAAAAACCACAACAAAAAACCCAACCACCACCACCCCTCAAAAAAAAATAAAAAAAAATCCAGCAGTCAGGGACAGAGAGATCCTGGCAATGCGCAGATGGGTCCCAAGGGCAGCAGAGCTAGTGATGATGTCTTTCTAAAGCGGTCTTAATTTCCTATAAGCCAAGATAAATTGAATATTTCTGCAGGGTCCACGAAGAGCAGCAACAGCAGCAGCCGCCTTACTTCATCTTCATTAGAAACCGTAAAGGGCAAAAGGACCAAAACATCACTGGAGGGGACGCAGAAGGAGCCCGGTTTCTGGCCGGGCAGGGTCCGTCTCTGAGAGGGGCACCCGGAGGGACGGGACGGCAGCCCCGGGCTCCCACGGCCCCACCGCCGCGAGTGGGCACACACGCGACTCGCCCGTCTCCCCCCGCCCGTCGGGGAGACCCAGCGTGGGGCATCGGGCGTACCGGGGGAGGGGGCGGAGCATGGGCACCCCCAAATGCCACACGCACCCCGCACCCCCCCGGCCGGGCAGGCGGCGGCCGGGCCGGGGTGAGAAGTAGGAGACGACCGGGGAGAGGAGGAGGAGGAGGAGGAGGAGGAGACTGCGAGAGGAAGGCGTCGGGGGCACATGAGGGAAGGGAGGGGGTTGGGCTGCGGGGCTTCTCGGGGCGCTGGGGGGGGGGGGGGGGGGTAGTGCCCCTGCCCAGGGGCTCCAGCCCGGGGCCCCCACCGCTGCGGCGTGGGGTGTGGGGATGGTGCACCCCGGGAAGCTCGGTCATGGGGGGTGGGGGGGCGGGGGGTGCCCCGGCGCCGGAGCGACCCAGGGGCGCAGCGAGTGCCGCGGGGACCACGCGATCGGCGCGGAGCGGGGCCGGAGTGGGGGTGGGGGAGCGGGGGTGGCCGCTGGTCCCGCCCGCAGCGGGGCAAGCAGGACAAATGGACACGGAAGAGTTGTTGAAGGGGTGTGGGGGTGCTGAGGAGCAATGGAGGCTGGAGCGATGACCGGAGGATGGATGGAGCTGGGGGGAGCGGTGGCAGAGATGCCGAGGTGGCAGGGGGGCGGACGGGACTGTTGCTAAGAAAGGGCACGGCCGGGGATGACAAGGGGGGAAGGGGGTACCAGGCAGCGCCGGGGGGATGCGGAGGGGGAGGGGAGATGAAGGATAAAGGTAGAGACCGAGGATCGCAATTAAACGGGGGGGGAGGGGGGCTGCCGTGAGGGAGGGATGGCGAGGGACGGGGGGGAAGGAGCGTGGCGGGGGGAGGGGAGGCAGACGGGGACCTAAGCCGGGGCAGAGGTGTAGCTCGGGAGGGACGGGGCGGGCGGAGGGGGGGGGCCGCTGCTACCTGCAGGCGAGCGCAGGTCTCTCTCGCTCTCTCGCTGGTGCCGGGCACAGGCTGCGGGACAATCCGACGCGGGCGCCCCGACTCCGGCCGGGCGCGGGGCTGGAAAGGGGCTGCAGCCGCTCACTGAGTCATGAGCCCGCCCGCTCCCCCGCGCTCCTCGCCCTCTTCTTTCTTTCCCCTCTCCCCCGAGCAGCAGCGGCGGCCGCTGCTGCTTCTGCTGCTGGTGCTGCTGCTGCTGCTGCTGCTGCTTCTCCCACCGCCGCTGCCGCCGCTCCTGCCCCCGCTGCCCGAAGAGAAGTGAAGCCGCTGCCGCGCGCGCGCGCGCGCCCCCGCCGCCGCCGCCTCCGCGCGCGCGCGCGCCCCCGCCCGCCCGGCCAGCGCCGCGCGCGCCCCCGCCAACCAATTAGCCCGGGCGCTCGCGGTCCGCCGAGGGAGGGGCGGGGTGGGCGAGCGCGCGAGCGCGCGCGCGCGCTTTTGGCGAGGGGGCGGGGGGGGAGGGGGAAAGTGACAGGCGGGCGGAGGGGGGGTGGGGCGCGGGCGCGCGCCCGCGGGGGCCGTTGGAGGCCGCGCGCCGCCGGGCCAGGCCGGGCCGGGGCGGGGGGAGGGGGAAGAGCCGGCGGCGGGAGCGCGCGTTAAAGGGAAGCACGGGGGGGCGGGGGCTGGGCGGGGTCAGCGGAGCCGAGTAGGAAGGAGGAGGGAGGGGAGGGGAGCGGAACGGGGAGCCCCGGCCGGGGATGAGGGTAGGGTACCCGGCCCTCTTCCCTCCCGCGGCCGCGTCCTCCACACGCCGCCGCGTGTGCCCGGCTGCGCCGCGGCCCCCCCCCCCCCCGAAAGTCCTGGGGGCGGGCGGCAGCAGGGCGCCGGCGGCGGCCGGGGGCGGCCGGGCCGGGCAGGCCGGGCCGGGGCAGGGAGGGCGGCGGCGGCGGCGGCGGCGGCAGAGGCGCGCGGGGGCCGGTGTCAACTTTCTTTGCTCTTCCCGTCTTTTTCTGCTTCTTTGTTCCCGCCGCCGGTCGCCCCCTCCGCCGCCCCCCAGCCCCGCCGGCCGCTGCCCGCACCTCCCCGCGGCCTTTGTCTCCGCGAAGCCACCGCGTCTCTCCGCCTGACGGAGCAGCCGGAGACACGCCGGGTGCCCCTGGGGAGCGAAGGGTCCGGGCAGCCGCCGGCGGCGGCCGGGCGGGGAGGGACGTGTTACCTGGCGAGGGGTGGTGCGAGGGCACACGGTGCCTTCTCCAGCGCGGAGAGAGGGCCGAGGCCGGCACTTGGTGGCCACACTTTTGTGTTTGTCGTGGTAGTTTCGGCCACAAGGCTACCGCGTCGCATTAGCACAGCTTGATGGCACAAACAGCCCCCGGCCACTAGCAACATCGGATGACGTACGGCATCCCCGTTGGAGATAGGTGCTGTAGCGCGATTGTAGTCAGGTAAATGAACCTCGCCTCCCACGCGAGTAGGCACTGCCTCTGTGGCAAGCATCGCACTAAGGAACGGGAGAGGCCAAGACAGAGCCGCACTTAAATGTTACATATTTAGTATGAATGCGATTAGCCTGGAACGAAATGAACCTCTGACAGAACTGGCTGTCAGGTAACCGGCTGCGTCGGCCTAACTGAGATGCTTCTGTCCCTGGGCTGACCCTGCTGCTTTAATCTTTACGTAACATGCAGTTTATGCTTAGCTGCATTATGTAAACTTTTATCACTTCAAACCTTTCTTCGTCTAATGGGGAAGTA
Source organism: Mycteria americana (assembly GCF_035582795.1). Classification (NCBI taxonomy): domain Eukaryota; kingdom Metazoa; phylum Chordata; class Aves; order Ciconiiformes; family Ciconiidae; genus Mycteria; species Mycteria americana. The sequence continues at coordinate 42,738,491 of NC_134366.1, read as the reverse complement.
TACCAGCCAAGGGTAAAGGGGTGATGGCACGTCAAAATATTTTTTCCCCCCTTTTCACAACTAAAGGGAATTAAAAATAAAATGTGTTCTCGCCGTTCCACATGTACAAGGAAAAGTTTCTCCCTGCTTGAGCTGTGAAGTATTGTACTTTCTCTGACTCATGGTTACGTTGTAGGTGGAGTCCATGCTACCAAACATACAGAAATTGAGAACTTGAAGCGCTACGGAGATATTTAAGGATTAGAAACATTATTGGCACCTGCTCTCATGTTATATCCAGTCAACAGAAGTGATTTTTGCAGTTTCCCTGTATATAAAATAAACCTTTTTCTTTGTTGACTAATTGTTTTGAAATAACTTGGTTGATTGTCTCTTCCTATTTCTTTGTTAAATAATCCCAGTGACATTTTCACCTAAACCTAAGAACACTGCAGGCAGCTAGTTCTTCCTATTTTGTGTGCATTTACAAGGTATTTTCCTGCTTCTGATGAACTCATGGAGAAAAGCTCCTAATGTCCGCTGGGTGGGTTTCTATCTGCTAGCATGCGTTGACTTCTCACAAGGACTAATAACTAAGTAATTAACAGAATATGATGCGTAAAAATCCTTTAAAGAATGCAAATCTCCTGCAAGTAATGCTTCTCATCACACTGAAAGGCTGCTGGCTGCATTGCACGCTCTTGACATCACAGTCCCTTTTTCACTTAATCATGTCCCCTAGTCGCTTAAATCATGCCTTCTCCTTTCAGTCATTCCAAAACAGACCTCCTGAAAACCATCCAGGAAGCGGTGAAATTCACTTCTAAATGAGTCTTCTACCGTATTTTCTTAATGTTGCTCTGATTGCTTAAAAGTGCCTTAAAGGAGACATAAATTTTCCTGTTCGAATACCCCGTCTGTTGAAACTCCTCAGCCCGTGTCAGGACTTCACTTCAGTGACAGTTCGGTGTGCTTCATTATAGTTCTTCCTTTCTGCTAGGATCCGCAGGAAGCACAGAGAGAGAAGCTCAGTGAATAGCCTAATTCAGACAGGGGTAGGATGGGGCCGTACAGTGTCCCAGAATCTGGGTCATAAATTCCCGGTGCCAAAAAAATCAAGGGAGCGCTGAAGTGTTCCAGCACCAAGTGAAGGGTTTGAGTCATCGAGAGTCGGGCCCTGATTTTTCTTTTGGTGTGTAACCTCTGGCGCGAAGCCCTAAATGGTAGGGCTTAAATTAAGGACAACTAAACTAGGGAGAAGGTTTGTACTGCCTTATGAATAGAATGTGCACACTGAGGTGTGCCCTGTGATTTTGAAAGTGGAGGTTTTGAATGAGCCCTACCTATGCAGCATAAAGAGAGCAGGACAGGGTAGTCAACTGCTCCCAGTTTTATCCTTTTGACCTTTCAGAATAACGTGTTCGGCCCTTGGATGTTAAAAGGTTGCATAATACTGTATTATTCAAAATCCTTTGGAAGACTTTTGTAAGTTTGGATCATGTAGGGTGAAATCCTGGCCCTTTTGAAGTGAGTGGCAATACTCCAGTGTTAGATTTCACCCATGCTAGAGTGCTAAGGCACACACATTACACTTCCCCCCCCTTCCCCCCCTTAGTTTTATGTGGTTTCTAAAAGCTGACACTATTTACAACACTGGACGCATCCAAAACAACCCACGTTCTTTACTCTCACAGAAGGTTGCAGCTTCCTCGGAGAGACACACTGGAGTTCGGCTCACCTGACACAGATAGTCATGCTTTAAGACTGTTATAGTTAAGGACACTTCTGTTAAAGCCTCTTGATTTAGAGTGTTTGTTATAAGGACAGATATGTCAGTCAAAATCCATGAAGTTGGAGAAACCTGAGCCGAGTTTCCATTTAAGAGTGTTTAATGTAAAGAAGTATTGGATCGATTTAGATTTTTAGACTCATTTAGCTGTACTGAGATCTCATTTATGGCAAGTTTTATCCATTGCTGTTCAGTTAAAAAACAGGGAAATTATAAGTTATTGTTACACGTCAAAATAAGAAATAGGAAAATGCAACTTTGAGGTTTCTTCTGCATTTCTATTTATGAATTATTGTTCGTTCCCATTTAAAAGGACATGTCATTTTAATATTGCTATTTAAGTTGTTAAATGAACATTGTTGTCAAGTTATAACTGATAAAAAGGGATTGGTTTTCTGAGGTGGAGAAAAGATGAAGAATTATCTCAACTGTGATACAGCTGAAAACAACAGTATCTCTCTTGTGATAGCATATCTCGCTTTCAAAACTTTAATATTTTATATTAAAAAGTGAGATGGAAATACTCAGTTGTCCATGGTGCGCCCTGTTGTTCTATCAATCTCTTTCAAGCAAATCCTAATGAACCAGATGATTTCATCCATCTGAACTATTATCAGCAGAGGATTGGAGGAATGGGGACAAGGTGCCTTTATTCATTCTTTACCTGATTCCACTTTTCAGCTCCGCAGGAGCTATCCCAGCCTCTGTCACTCCCCCGATTTCTTCCCTGCTGAGTCTTGAGCCCCATGGGGCTGTTCGGAGAGTAGATAGCAGGCTGCTTTCAGCAGCAGGCCCTCTCTTTCCCAGTCTTGTCCTCCGTCCTGAGCTGAGGCGGGGACAGAGAATGGCATGAGTCTCTGCAGTAGCTTTATGCTGTTACGGGATTCCTCTCCCATAGCCGGCTTTCCTTATACTACTGTGATGGCACAAAGCCATAACGATAGTCCAGAGGATCTGGCCCATTCTCTATTCTTTTTCCCTCTCTGATTATTCTCTTTCTCCCATTTGTAGATAGTTTATTCTCACACTGTATCTGATTTTTTTTTTCCCTGCAATCTTGCTTTGCTTTTGTTGCCACTTGGATGAATCCCACTCTGTATGTTGGCAAATGTAAACTGAAATTCACAGGTACCCTGATCTCTGAAGCACCAGCTGTGTCTGAAGACACAGCATTTGAGTGATTCAGAGATCAGGATTCTTCATTTTGTTTTCCCGCTATCAGCATGTAGAATGAAGTGGAGTAGCAAGGAAGGTATCTGCAGCAGAAATTTCATTAGAGTTTTCAGCTAATTGCATGTGTCCTCATCCCTTAAAAAATGACATCCTATATCAAGGAAAACATGATTGAATCCTGAACACCAGGTAAGCCTATTATTCAAATAGTGCCTTGACAGAAATCTGTTTAAAGTATTTTCATGGCATTCTGAAGTAAAATGATTGTGTGGGCACAGAGACAAGTTATTACTAGCCTGAGTACTTTATTTGCTCTACAATAGAGTAAACCCCCAAATCATTAGAATTTATTCACCCTAATCTTTTCAAGGCATTAAATATGAAAAGAGCTGTAAGCTGTGAGACAAACAACTTTCAAGATCTCTTTCACTCTAACCTAAAAAACCCAAGAATTTGCAGCTCCTCCTCCTCCCCTTTGCTCAGTAGCAGAACAGCTCCCACTATCATTCAGCTGGAACCAGAAGAAACAACTGGGACAATAACCATGTGGGGCATCAGAGATCCTCATAGCTCTCAGCCGCTTTGCTATCCAGGATTGTAAAGAATAAAGATAAAACATATTAGGGATGGGTGGGAGGGAGGTAATAACTTGCTTCCGTGTCCTTAATGAAAGCCTGGCTTTTTCTTTAAGATAGGGAATAAATCACTGCTTAGTGTCCGGAATAGAGGTTTGTTTCTATGTGCTGGTTTAGAGCCCAACTTAAGATAATTGCACAGGATAATTCTCTGATAGTTTCTAGACAGGAATCGTTAACAACTGAATCCTAGACTAAGCCACTGCTTTAAAAAATCTCATCTTGTATGTACTGAAGGGAAAAATCTTTATTTCCAAAGCTATTGTAATGTAGTGACCTGTAACTGGAAGAATTCCCTACATTGCCTGTCTTAATTCATCACCATACGTGGGAGAGAATGTTGAAAAGTGAAGATAGGTTAGAAAAGAAAATTGGGGTTTTTTAGGTGTTATTTCCACACGCTCTTCAGCACCTCCGCGTTTCTATTATTTTCTGTTGGTTTCATAACATCTTAATTCACAGGATCAGAGCTTGGTTTTCTGATTAAAGATGGGTAAAATTCTGAGGATCTCTTGTGGTTTTGTAGGGAAAGTTACATCTTTACACAGAAAGAGAAGCCGTGGGCACTCATGTTCCCTTTTAATAAAGTTAAGGTTCCAGAGGAATGTGGGCTAATGTCCTCTATGGTTAATGCATGATTAATGCATGCTTAAGGAGTAGGCTAGTGCATCCACCACAGCAAACCAAACCCCATACAGCAGGCTTGTTCAGGCCTTTCAATATGAATGACCAAATATATTTCAGGAACCCAAGGGACCACAATCAGTCTGAAGCAGATTGTCTGCCTCGTACAGAGTAGAAATTACCCGCGTGTTCTCTGCAGGGGATTCCCCCAGTGAAATGGAAGTCCCCTGCAGCAATAAGTCAGACTAGTCATGTTTTGCACTTCTTTCCCGAAGATCCTGGCCAAAAAGCCTGATTTGGGCTGTCCTTGGAAGGGATAAAGGGGAATGTCTGCAGTTTGATAAACCTAAATTATCCCTTCTGCTTTATGGAACCTTATACCCAACTAGTGCCAACAAAGCAGCTGCCAGTGGCTAAGTCCAAGGACAAACAAAGGAAGAAAAAAACCAAACATCTTCTGTCTTGTCCTTGGTGGTAACTGTTGCAGGGAATAAATGGCTTTTGCCTATAGGTCTAGGCAAAGCCTGACAAACTCCTGCCAGCTCTTCCCTGAGCTCCTTCTGCAGAACCTCAGGGAGCAGGAAACAGAACAGCTAGTGCTCATCTTCCTCACCCAGCCAAAATGAAACAGGCAAGCAGTGGAAGCAGCAACTTCAGGGAAGGGACAGGCACTCTTAATCACACTGGAACTGTTCCTGAGGCTGCAAAGTCATGGGGAGGCAGTGGGGAGGACACAAGTGAGGCATACACTTCATTTTAAGAAGCTGCAAGGCACAGCACAGGAACACGTCAACTTCCTGAGTAAGCAGACTTTTTTCCTGAGTATCCTTACTGCAGTTCAGAGCCCTGAGCAGCACAAGTGGGCTCTTGGACATCTTAATCTTATCATAATGAGTGTTTTAAGGAATTTTGCTTAACCTTATAACTAAGTTCAGAGCCTACCTAGCTGTATTTATTACTGTGTTTTAATCCAAGTAGACCCTTATTGTGACCAGCTTTGCATCTTATGTAGCCATTTCTACCTCTGCAAAGTGGATGCTTCTTGCATTTTACAGTTAATTGGAAGAGTGGAAAGTAATTAGAGAATCCAGCCCACAGTTTCTCTTTGAAATGTTTCTTTGTCTCAGTTTCCTGTGTTTGGTAGAGTTCTTTGAACTGGAACCCAAGGCATAGCTGAGGACTAGGCCCACAAAGGCAATTTGCTATCTCTGTTGCAACTTCTAACTATTGATGCTGTATTGGCCAGTGAAGTTCACAATTCTCAGGGAAGGCCATACATTTCAAATGAAATACTTTCGCAGAGCTAGATATTCAGGCAGTGGAGGTCCACAAATATTTGGCTGAGTAGTGAGCCACATAACCTAGTCATTATGAAGTGGCAAGGAGAGAGGTGACATTGGCACAGTGTCTTCCACAAATATAAGTACCTATCTCTGGTTGGGGCTTCTAGCTACAGCGTTCCTAGATCCATCTCCTGGATCTAGCAGAAGACCCTTGCCCGTTCGATCTTGTGGTGATGGAGGCATCACTGAGAATGTGGGAAATGGAAATTTAATTCTGTCTGCTGACTGGAAGGACAAACCCACACAGTTTCTAACTCCCAGAAGCGTGTCCTAACCACTACACCATTTTGGAGCTTGGCTTATTTGTTCTCTCTCATTGCACCTCTCCTTCTCTCTAAAAAATACCTATGTCTACACTGGATTGGAACTGCAAACGTGAGAGGCCTAACAAACAGGCTAAAAGTCACTATCTTTTGATCTTTCACTCTCTTAATATTTAATGATCCCATTCAAAATGGAACAGCATTAGCAAGAGAGATTAAGAAGTCTCCCATCCTCTTCCCACGCCATTGCCTGTTTTCAAGGCAGCAACCTGAGATAACGTGTCCCTTCAGGAGAGCAGGTGGTTTCTGCCCATGGCTCTGACATCCTCGGTGGCAGGATTCACATTTCGATGAAGGGCTTCTGCCTCTGCGTTGGTGAAGGTGTGATTGCTTGCTCTGCTCGGCCAACATCCGCAGGCGAGATAGCAGAGTGCTTTGCTTGTGAATCATCATTGTCAGGACCACAAATAAGTGTTAAATTGCTGGGTGCCATCAAGACTTTGGGTTTCTGCTCACAAGATCAAAGACATGACTTAAAACCAGGAAACGCCACAATTCACCGTTACCTGGGAAAATACATTAAAGTAACAAAACAGATTCAAACGTGCTGTGCGACTGTGTGCCGATGCAGTACTGGGATTTTCAAGCACCCGGCTCAGAGCGAGTGGGACTAACAGACCTGGCCTGACAGGTGAATGGTCAGTCCCAGAGAAGACATCCCTGTTCCAAAGTTCTTGCGGTACTGTGTACTGCCCAGCCCTGGGCATCGGGCACCTCCCCGGGGATGGCGACTGGCCAAGGCCGGGCCCGGCCCTGGGCCTGCGGGTGGGCCTGGCTCAGCGGGCCCGTGGCCAGGCCGGGCAGGGCTGTGGGCAGCTGGAGAGCGGCCCTGCTGAGGCATGGCTGGGGCAGGGGCTGGCACGGGGGAATGCCCAGGGCAGGCCGGACGAGGACAGTCCGGCTGGCGAGTGCCCTCCGGGCCCTGACACTATGTCGGTGGAAGCCGCTTTCAACAGCCATATATTTTTGCTAAAGAGCATTTTATCTTTACTGTGAACACACGAGGAGTATAATTCTGAATCTCACAGTTTCTAAATTTCTTAACTTTAGTTTTCATGTAGATATGCATAGAGAAATCCCGTTTTTCAGATAAGAAGAACTGTTATCTTGGGAAAAAAAATGCTGTTTGGGAAAAGCAGAAATCAGTCACTCCCAGGAATGCCCACTAATTCAGCTAGATGATTATTATATTCCACAATCAGCCAGCCAGGGTTTATTACTCCTTTGAGACAATGGAAGATATAATTTGGTTTTGGAAGAGTTTCAACGATAGTTTTTCACTCCTGCGCGCCGGCAGCTTGGATTGCACTGTGTTACCGGACCAGAGTTCCCAGTTGCGGGGGACGCCAGCTAAATGGTTTGCTGTGCCACATCTCCCGTGAGGTGAAATGCCACGGAAGCTGTGAGCTGCACAGCTGCCTCGGCATCTGCTCGCAGAGCCCGCAGATCCGAAACAATGGACCGGAAATTGGCTGGCAATTGAAATATAATGGTCTGGCCATTACTGGTAATTAAAAATCCATTGGTGAGAGCCCAGAAGGTAAGGGAGGCATGTGAAACGTACACAGGTTTCCTCTCACCTGGGTGGACTAGGAGAGGCCTAGAAATGGATGTACATCTTTTTTCATGTGGACCTCAGGCCTAGAAATGGATGTTCATCTTTTTTCATGTGGACCTACTTCAAACTCCTTTGAAATCAATGGAACCATTCCCATTGACGTTAACGGACTTTGGATCAAATCCTAATTGCCACTATAAAACCTTTTTATTGATGCCATACATTATTTGCCATGTATGTATTTTAATAAAGCAGTCCTGAATGTACCATAGGGAATGTGCTCCTTAAAATGGATATCTTTTTTTGAAACTGTAACAAGGGTAAGCCCTCTGACAGGAGAATTTCGTTTTACTTTATTTCTGAAGGAAAGCTTAAAGCACTATTTAATTTTGTAGGGAAAATAGAGAACTGTGCAAAAGTCTGTGGATTTCTTTAGGGAGAACCTCACATAAGCATTTTCTTTATTCTGATTCATAACAGTTCATTCCCTCAACTATGGCTTTGGTCTGAAACTCAAAATGCAAACCAAAACTGACTAAGAAGCATCAAAGCTTGGGTGATCTGGTTTCATGTACTTTACATAGTTTGGTTACCAAACCAGATCTATAGGCAAGTTTGCTCAAAAGAGTATCTGGATTAATTCAAAAGTTTGTGAGTGTCGTGGTGAGGCTTTTTCTAAAAATGGGCTAAGTTTTAAACTTACACTAAAACCCTAAACCAGCCTAGTTTCATGTGGTTTCAGATTTTGTTACGAGTGTCTTGGAGGAAGAATGGTCTTTTCTGGTAAAACTTGGGATATAAAGTCAGGAGAGCTAAGATGACTTGTGCAACTACACAAACTGAGTAACTTTTCCTCAGTTTCCCTTTCACAAAATATACGTGATAGTCACATGGATGTCAAAAAGCTCAGACCCCCTGATATTTGTGTAGATTTATGAGTCCTTCAGGTCGAGATGCGAAATATTAATATAACTCTTGAAAGCACCGGTGAATACTACAAGAGCTTTCATTTTCCCCAGCATAGCTGTAAAGGTGGATTGTGATATCATTTTTCACTCCAGGAATAGAAGGAAACATACATCCGAGATCTCAGATCGCAGCTGTATTCTTGGTAGCAACAGTAATGTCCAGTTTTAAAAATGATATGGGAAGACAGGGATCCTAAGTAAGCTGCAAATTATTATTGTCACAGTTTCAGACTAAGCTGTAACTTTCTGTTTGGTTGGGTTTTTTGTGGTCTTCTCCACAGGGAACTCCCTGTAAACATATTGGCACACACCTAATGACAGTTTAAAATTCAGTGGCTGAAACAATTATTGCCCCCAACCCTGCTGTCTTCCAGAGGCATCTGCCCTGTGGCAGGGGTGGCTGAATGGCTTGTGAATCAGCTCCTGAACCTTACAGTTTAGCATAAACCAAAATCAATGTTGGTTTACCTTAATAGGCCAAGCTGTAAGCTGCAGTGGTTTAGAGCTGATTCATGAGCTGTTCAGCTCCCCCCTGTTAGGAGGTGGCAACCTCTGGGAGAAGTCTGGTAACCTCTGTAAGGATTCCTGGCAGAATAGCAGCCAACACTTCAACCCCTTCCGTTTAGTTTCCCACTGTTTACCACAAGCTGTAGATCTTTAGCTATCATATTCTTTTAGGTGGGATCAAGATTAGGACCTGTGTTCCCCGCTGCTCATAGCACAGATTTATGGCTGCATGCCCCAGTGTGTTATCCCAGAGGGTCTCAGTTTAGATCAGCATCTGGCCTTGACTCTCAGGGACAAAGACAGAATTAATCGACAACCAACCAACTTTACTATTTACTGATGGAAAAAATTATTACGGAAAAGATGTATTTCAAAACAATAATCAGTCTGCAAACATGTTTCGCTTGCCAGATACTGCATGAGTGCCTGGCAGGTCCCATGTACAGGTCTGTCACCTTTGTCCATAGTGGCTATCTCAGTGTTTCAGACGAAGCCTATTTCTGTTTTCTTTTTATTGCCTGTCCTTCATATCAATCCAATAGTTTTTGAAATCTCTCTGTGTTCAAACCTCACTTCTGCCACAGTTTATGTTCTAAAGCCACATACTATTGCAGAGCCTCATGGTACCAAGAGCACCCTAGGAGGGCATGTGCCTCAGCAAAACCTTCCTCTTCTTTTGCTCACAGTCTCTTTTAGATTTTCCAGGTACACAAAGTACCAAGTAGCGTGCCATCTGCTTCAGAGCATTCTTCACATAGTTACCCCAATAGCAAAGCTGCAGCCCTGTCTCACTCCCCTGTGCTTCCTTGCGATGCTTTGCACTTCATCGTTTGAAGACAGGGATTGCTTTCGTAGCTGGCCTTCTGCAGGCAATGTGACTGTTACAGCAACTCTCTGTAATGCCTGCTTTCCACATGATGTCACTTTAAAAGGTTGTGAGCCAAGGCGAAATGTGTCTTTGCACGAATAAACTATTTTATCCCTTCTCTCCCTTCAGTGAACAGATGATAATGTATTATAAATTTGACTTGTCCGTCAGCTTATGGCCTTATTCATTTATTTATTTAGTAGCAAACAGATTTTGGCATCTGGAATGAAGTTCTCTTTCATTAACTACCTTGAGAAAACTGATGGAGCCTAGTATTTTAAGCTTTAAAAGCCCACAAAACTAAAGCAAATAAAAAGGCCTCTACAGCAAGTGGAGAAGAGTTGTACTAGGGAGAAAGAAGCTCTGGTGAGTAATAAGAGCATCTCATAGCCTAATTCTGTTTGAGTAAGCCTCCCATTGTCTTTTCACACATTTCCGTGCCTTTGTCTTTGCTTTCATTTCACCTTTTTTGTCACTTACTTTTACCTTCCAATTTTTCCCTGTTTTTCTTTGAATAAGACTTTTGTACCTGAACTGCTTGTTATTTTTCTCCTTCCCTTCTTCTCTTTCCTTTTCCAGCCACTCTATTTTTCTCCATTGTCTCTGTGCACATGTTCTTTTTCTTGACTTTGTCCCTGGATGATCTTCCCTCTCCCAATCCAATCTCTTGTGCATTTTTTCCTTTCAGATGTGTGTAAGTGCCTTCGTCCCTCACTTCACAAACTGTAATGCACAGACCGTTGGCTGATGATGAATTGGGAGGCTGTTAATGAGAGACAACTGTTCTCTTCCAGATATTGAGTATCTAAACTACCTTCAAAGACAAAACATATCAGATACCTATCTAGTATTATTTCCTGTGTAACTGTAGATGTCGTTATAACATCATGAGGGTACAGGTCTATGCAGTTGTGAGTAAGAGCAGATATTTATGCTCCCTGCATGAACTCTGCTAAGACGGCATCCACACTAAAAGTCAGAGTTCCTAAAAATCTGAGGCAGTAGTTGAAATTGCAGCCCTCTCTATACTGGAGCATATAATAATCTAGTGAAATAGGGCCCCCCAACCTCTCAAAGTATGGCATTTATGACTAGGTGGTGTTCCTTTTTGTCTGAAGACCTCATGGTGGCCTTGGTTCATACTTTTAACGTATCTGGAAACCTATAGATGGGATTCTAATGTACAGTAGTAGCAGTCTCATTAATGACCAATTTTAGAAGTGGAAAACATTACTAGGTTGGCAGCAACTCCCAAAGATATTAGAAGTACTGTAAGGGGGGGGGGGGAGTGTGATTAAAATAGGAATAGTACTGTCAGAAGAGGATCTTTTGTAACTAATTATAATATAATGGGGTTCTATGGGCAATGGGCCTGACATAAACTATACATTAGATCTGAGCTGTGTGGATCTGAAGGGCCAAAGCAAAGGTAACTGCCTTACCTTTCCATTACTTTCTTGGGCACTGCCCAAGACAAGAAGAGTCTCAACTCTTAGGAGACTCTCTACTCTCTTCAGTGTACTGGTCAGCAAACTGAACAGGGCAGCAGTATTAGAGCAATGAAAATAATGAGGACAATTGTCTCTTTGGGTCTTTTCCTCGGCTGCTCTTTGAGCAATACCTGTGTGTTCTGCTATGATCCAGGCTGTAATTTTACAGTTTAGCATAAATGCTTTGGTCCAAGGCACTGTTTAAGGGCTGAACTGGAATGCTTTGATAAATCAGTCTTACTAAGGAGGAAGACATTGTGAAATACTGAGGAAGAGTTTCCTTTAACTTTAAGCCATAATAAAGTGATTTCTTAAAGTCAGTTTACATGCAGAACAAAACCAATCTGTTTGATTAAACACAAAACGCCAACCATATTTCCAGAATCAGTGTTTTGGAATATTCTTTAATTAAATTTCAGCGAGACTCACAGAGTAAGCATAGGTCAAGAGGAGAACTGTTTGAACAAGCTAGCCCTAAGTATCTTATTGCTAATTGATTTATCACATCTCCCTCAGCACACTTTCCAGGGGGGATTCTTTCTGTTCTGTAAAAGAAATATTTTTAGGTTTAGAAATGAGATATACAAACAAAGGGCACATAACTCATTTCAAGCTGAAATAGACCAGTCTTGGAAATGTGATATTATGGCAAGCCTTAACCATGCTTGATTCAGCTGGGTAGTATGCCATTCCTTGGGGAATACTTCAAAGAATGACGCAGAGCAGCAGCAACTGGGAGGATACAGACAATTCACACAGACTGCATGCTTTCACACCCTTGTCTCAGATCAGCAATCCCAGATGGTGATCACCCAGAAGAATCTCAATCTTTTTATAGTCAATACTCTGCAGTCACAAAGTGATTTAACACATAAACTCAGTGAACTCAGATGGGATTGACATTACCTTCAGTAGGCTGAGTACTCTTCTACATCCACTTACTGAAGGAAATTAGCATGATCATTCAGGGACAGTTCATACCTCTGTAATTAACGGCAGTAGAAAGTGGGTACAAGGACACATGCTTAAACTCTCGTGCTGGAGGGATCTGGGCCTGGGAAAGCAATACACATCTCAGCATCAGTAAGGCTAGCGGAATGTAACAATCAATTACACCAGTGCAAATCCAGATTAATTTAGCTGACTCCATGAGATAACATGTCCTCATAGTTAACACCAGGATGGTACTCTCAGTAAAGAAAATAGTAAAGTGATTTTGGCATCTCCTCCGCCAGTGTGAAGCACTCAGCTTCACTTCCAGTGGGCATGTTACCGATGTTTATTCCTTCATGTAGGGTAAGCCTTAGCTTTTTTGACCCTTTCTTACCTCAAGTCTCTTGAGAATGCGTTAACACAGCAGAAATAGCTGCAAACTAGTGTCTAGCCTGACTACTTTGTGAGGTCACTTATGGAAGCGGTAAGAGTAGAAAGGGTATGGAAAAGAAGGAGGTAACATTTCTTATTTTCTATCCCTTTTACACAAACAGACAATTCAACAACTTTTTACTCTTAGCTGCTACCCAGTTCAACCTGGCCATTGTGGATTTGGTCATCTATATTACTGTGCAACATGATTCCAAATTATTTTCTGCTCTGGTAGAAAATGGGTTTGTCCATATCTTATAGTGGGTAACGTTTGCCTGGCATGGGTGATCCCATTGGTGTAGAGACTCTCCCTCCAAGCTAAACCACTCCTTGGCAGAGGCTGTCGTTCACAGCACCATGTGTTCCATAAGAGTCTGTTCCTCCCAGCTGTGGAACCAGTGTGGCTTCCTCTGCCTCAAACATCTTTACACTGCCCTCCACTGTGTCTTTACTTCCACTGAGAGGTCTCTGAAGCACAATAATTCCTGATAATGGAATGCACATGTTAAACAGACTATTAATTAAAACAAATCTCATTATCAAAGAAGACTATTACTAAAGAATCAGGTTTTTCACATGAAAACAATGGAATTCCTCCACCACCCTCTGGTCCTTCTAGAATGTCTCTCCATCCCATATCCTGTCATTTAAAAATAATTCTACAGTAAAAATACATTTCCTTTAATAACTTGTAACCTTTTTATAAACTGATTCCATTTAAAATTCTATTTTAATCACTTTTTCACAGCAAAGAGAAGATATTAAACCATGTAATTCGTATTCACGACAGCAGCCATCATTGCATCCAGACAATGCTGGGAAAATTTTGTGAGACAGATAGGCAAATCAATTATAATGAAACTTTTGTTTACTGAATTCTTCTTGTTGGATTTTAATGTCTGGACATATATCACACATGTATAAGCTATTTTGGAATGATTTAAAATTACTTGTGAGACTCATCAACAAATAAATTAGTCTGAAATTTGCACTTTTGGGATTAGATTAAGCTGTCTGCTCTGTCCCCTTTGTGAATTGCAAAAGGGGAGATTTTGGCTAGAAATGCACAGTGTTTACAGAGAGTCAACATGAAAGGGTTGTGGACAGATCCACTTTGAAATCTTAACAAATGTCATAAGTATTCTTTTATTCAGACTGTAAGATGCTTTGGAGCCAAAAAATTACAAGCATTAGAAAAAGCAGCAAGGAAAACAGAAGTAATTTCCAACTTTCCACAAGGCAGTTATTATTGTGGCTGCTAGATATTACATTATTTAGACCTCCATTCTCCTCTTGGGTGCTCACACTGGATTCATTTTATTCCACCTATGCAAATAATGTTGGGATCATCAGAGCTCATATTTGTATACTATAGAAATTAACTGCACTGTTTAAAAAAAAGATCTGTAATCAGCCAGGCTAGGTATCGTTATAGCAGGGGATTCTGAACTGCTTATTTAAGCGAATCCATTTTTTTTCTATTATAAAGACTGTATTTGCTTGTGTGTTCTGGGAGGAAAGAGAGTTAAAGGCATAGATGTAAAAGATACTGGGCCAAATCAGATATCTTTACTAACTCAATAGTTGGACAAACACACTTTGCCAGTAGTAAAGATTTGAAGATCTGGCCCATAACAATCCTTACAATAGTAGACAGTATTTTGTTCTTGGCGGAGCACCAAATCTAATTTACTCTGAATTTACAGGAGAAAAAAAATAAAAAAGTGCTCTGCCTCCCATTTGTTACAGCAGCGTATCGAGCAGTGAACTGCTGATCTGAATGGCAGCAAAAGAACCAAAAGAGGAACGCTCTGCTCTGCCCGTGTTGGTGCCGGTGACGTCAGGAAATCAGTCTCCTGAGGACAAACAGCCAGCACAGCAACCAGCCTTTGTTTTACGTTTTTTTTTTCCCCTCCTCTGGCGCGTTAGCTTTAGCAGACAGATTTAAATGTTAACAAAACACTAGCGTTTACATGTGTTTTGCACTTCATCTTCAGAACTAAACAATAATAACTGGGAGCTCTTTGCTGCCTTGGCTTGTGCACTGAGGACTATGGAGCCATATCACAAGTGACTTCATATAAAGAGTGCCTACAGATGCCATGCGGCAGGAGAGAGGGCTATGATGTGATACCGTGTGACAACCATGGTTCCTTGTACCTGGGGCCCACAGGCAGGGAAGAAGGGCTCTGTGGTCAGTACAGAAATGCAAGAAGCCAAAGTCAGTGTAATGCCCCTGAAAAGCTGCCCAGCTCTGCGTGGGGAGGCACAGGAAGCTACTGCTCTTCCAGGCAGTAATAATTTGCAAGTAGCAGCCTAGGCACCTAGATATCTCTCAGGGGAGCAGTGGCTGAATGCTGGCATAAAACTCATGGGACTAGTGTGAGAGTGCAGGCACCATATATATGCAGATGCCCGATGCTTGAAGAGAGTGATACGCCTTGCCTTCATTCCTTTATTTTGAATAACACTGAAGTGCCATTTTTGAAGGCAGATGTCTGGCTTCTGAAGGAGTGCCTGCAGGAGCTCAGCCTGGAGGCAGGATGCAGCTGATCAGCTGCTCCCAACAAGGCAATGGCTTCAGCTCCTGCTAAATTCCTGCAGGCAGTGCAGAGCAGCCTGGTTTGAGAGTTACTGTGTAGGTCCAGAACCCTATCCCTATTGAAGTACCATCACTTCACTTTACTTTCTCTAAAAATAAAGTAAAAACCCTATAGAATTCAGCCATGTTTCTCTAGTTCTATGTCAGCATCATCAATTCCAAAATCTGGCACACCACGTTTTCGCTGTTATGCTTTTTACGATGATTGGACACATGTATTTTTAAGGTGAGGCTCTCTATAGTCTCCCCACTGATTTCCAGTATTGACTAGCATAAGTCTTCCTGTATATACAGCTACTTACCTCAAAGGATAAATTACCATGGAAGCAAGAAATGCTGGAGGAATGCACATCCCAAATTCACTCGAGAAGACAGAGTTTAAAAATAAAGTAATGGAGAAGGCGCTCCCTTACAGTCAAAACCAATGAGGTGATCAAGGGTTTCATCATCTGAGGCTGTTCCTGCAGGAGGTTTCTTCAACTCCCCCACAGACACATGAGTATCTTTAAAAAAAGAAACATTTCTATCCTGGCCCGCTGCGTTCAAGTCGGGTTACCTCGGTTGTGGTTTGGAGGCTTGTGAATTTCTTTGCCATTGGTATGGGATACAGAAATTTTTAGCCCAGGATAAAGACGTCTAATACAGAAGAGATGAAGATTTATTTGAGCACCCGCTAAACCATAACAGATTTGCAATTCCCTGCTGTAAAGCTCTGTTTTCCTTTTCGGCCCTGTGCTATATAATTTTGGCTGGGCAGATTTTTAAGTCTGTATTTGCTATCAAAAAGACAGCAGCTCCCACTGAAGCACCTCTGACTGTGTGTTCAGAATCTTTATGTCTGGTGGCAGACTGGAAGCTGCTGGTGGCCTTTGAAGCACCACCATCAGCTGTAGAAGTTCAAACCAGTTGGGGGTTCTTAGACCTAAGATTTCCCTCTGCCCCCTTTTTTTTTGCTAAAGGTTGTGAGAAATGCACTGGTTTTTCTTAGCTCTCAGAGGGGACAAAACTTCAGTCTTATAAACTACCTTGATACAGAATTCTGAACACCTGAATTGTCAAATTTTGTTCCTTAGTACTTCACATTATTGGATGTGGAGTGAATAGTTCCCACAGTCACATTTTCATGACATAAGGTTCTCATTTGGCACCATTCATATATTTATGCATATTATAATGCAATCTTGCTATGTGGCTTTGTGTATCTTTGTATTTCGAAGCCTTCAGATGAAATGGAAAAAAATGTTATTCACTCATTTTATTAGCACTGTAATCAGATTTTCATAGAGTTCCACAATAACAGGAGAAGCTTGAAAAGTAATTAAGAGATTCTCCAACACAGCAGGAGTTTTTGTTAAAGGAGAAAACTAATTCAGACTGTAGTTTGCAGATACAAGAGGAGTTAGGGCTTGAGTCCAAGGGACTCCTAATCTTCAAGAAAAGTAGCTGTTCTGAAAGCCATGGGGAGGGAGAGGTCATATACTTTCATTTTCCTTTCAAAAAAAGCGAACTATTAGGAGCTTATCTAACAATTAAAACATCTGCTTCACAAAGGAAAGCACATGTCAGCTTGCATTACCTTGATCGAAAGGATGCATTTTATTATTTGGAAAAGTAAAAAGTAGTATATTAATTTGTGTTTGTAAGAAACGCAGTTTCTTTCCAAAGATTAATAACAGACTATACATATGCCTTTGAGAAAGCACCCAGCCACCTAAATGACGGTTTCCAAATGCACGTTTATTTAGATTTAACCAGATACTGTATACTGTGCTGTATGTAATGCACTTGTCACGCCGAAGATTTTGGTGTTCAGTTTTGATATTATCATAACACACTGACATTTTCAAAACTGCGAATCTTCTAAACTACATTTTTCCCTGATGCAGATATAGACAGTAACGGATGACAAGAAGTAACTCATTTGTAAATCTTCGCTATCTCCTACTATCTCATGCCTCCCTTGTTACTGCTTTCCCTATCTCATCTGCCCTTTTCTGTGGCTACCTGCCACCTCGCATACTGCTTTGATTCTGCTACGCAGACACAGGTTTCATTAATGCTTTTCAGCAGCTGTGCTTGGCTTTAAGCTTTTATTTTCTAACAAAAAGGAATTGAGAAAAACTGCTTTAATAGAAAAAAAAATAAATTGGTGCCGTCTCTTGTGCTAAATAAGGTACTGAGATCATTCAGAATGCAGTTTCATTTCTTTAAATGTAATAATTACCTTTTAAAATGTGCGTGTGGCTTAATCTTTTTATGGTGTATGGTAATGGAGGAGTTTTATATGATTCACTTACGAGTGATGATAAGGATGTACATTGTAGGTTATTGCTCTATCACCATACATTTGAAGAGAGCTCCCTTATGGCAGTAAAATAATAATGGGACTGATTGCCTCGTCCTAAAACCCACTGGAAAGCGCCGCTCTGGGTTATTTTAGGGCATAACACAGGGATTTGTTCTCCTGTGTGCTTCCTTATTGCTCTTAGGAGGGAAGGAGATTCACCCGCCCTGTGGAAGGCACTGTGCTCAGCAGTTTGTCTAGGTGCCCTAGTCCACACCAGAAGCCCCCTGCCCGAAAGCTGTGCGCTGGCTCTTACTTTCTCACCACTCTCTAGGACCGCTTTTGTAACTGGAAGCTAACTGGCGGTCCCTTGCTAATTTGGGATCCAACTGCAGGAAGAGGAATATGGAGGGAAGGAGAAACATATGGAAAGAAGCAGAAAATTAAAATATAACACAGGAGGTCAGTGGGAAAGCAGTGTGCACCCACTTGCTGCTTTTGTTCCCTCCCATCTCTCTCTAGTGTCAGAGAGAACAGCTCTTCAGGAATGTGGCATTTCCTACAGGAATGAGCGTGGCTGAGCCAACACCACTGGAGTCATATGGACTGAAATATGTAGATTTAAAACAGCCTTTCACACTCACCAAATGCTATGAAATATTTAACCTGCAATACCCAAGAAATGGGTATTGGGGAAAGCCATTACAAAATACTAATAAAAACTGAAGACTGGGCAATGATTTCATCAGAAAGGTTTGTTTTAGAAGCAGAACAAATCGGACAGTTGAGGGTTGCCAAACATCTTTCTGGAGACACTTACCACAGATGCTGGACCTCGCTAGGAATCAGTCATGAGGACCGGGACAGAGAATATGGCCGAAGGTGATACAACCCTCTTAAAATCCACTTCAGTTACCACTGTAAAACTGCACCTAGCCCATCTTTTTCTCACCTGCCTCATCCTTCTTGTCACCTTTGTCCAGTGATATCCATTTGGTTGTAAATCAGGCAGGAAACATCGCTGCCAGCTAAATTTCATGGGGCACTCAATTTAGCTGGATTTGAAACATTGAAGCTTTTCAAGCCAGAACTAAATATTGATGCAAAATGCATGAAAGGCGGACACGGAGTAGCGTAACCATCCTTTCTCACACAGGCAATGATGTGTGCACTTTGCCAGGAGCTGCTAAGAGGAGCTCCATCTCCCTTCACGTCTCCTCTTCCTCTGCTGCCTGCAGGAATTCCTGCCATGCTGCTCTGCTGCTGAACCGAGATCCCTGCAGCTCCAAAAGAAGATTTCTGCTGGTAGCACCGCAGAGCCAAGCTGGCAGTCTGGGTATTAACATTTTTAGTGATGTTTAGTGCTTTCCTGAAATCATCAGCTCCAGATGTTCTGAGACTGTGGGGAGAATCTCAGATTTATATAAACCATGAAGAAAAGTTTGAAAAAGTGAATCCTATAGTTTCAAAATCCTTAGTAAAAGCACCCCCCCACCCCAATGACAGGCTTTTCAAGCCAAAGTAGTGATTTTTGCCTCACTGTTTTTGAATGCTCAGGGGTAGCAAGTTGTGTTACTATGGCTGCTGTCTTAGGCCTGTTTAGGAGGATTTGCGTCTAAGGTTAAATCAAAGTTTGTAGGCAAAAACCTGTTTCTTCTTTTGCAATGTCTTTTATCTAGCTCTGTTTTGCATCTGTTCAGTTAACCCCTAATTGCAGAGGTGACTTAGGGTGACTTCTCACTAGAGGCTATTTTACATGACACAGGGAAGTGCTGGAAAGAGGCCAGGATTTCATTGACACAATCCTATCTCATGGTTTGCAAAAATTTTCCTTTGCTGTAGCTGAGGCAGCATCCATGACTTTGATATAAGGAGGCTGCTATTCCAACACAACGATTCACAAAAAAAATCCATGAAAATGTGAATTTGCCAGGCGTTCAGAGTGTCTTTTGAGCTCCCAGAGTTCACTGTAGATTTTCAGTGTATCTCACTGGCTGGTTCAGAGGTTTTCACCTTCCCTACCTTCAGGCGTGTACTATTTCTTCCAGGAAGACCTAGAAGCTTTATAATAATGCTCCTTCCATTCTCTTGAAGACTACATGCCAAGCTGAGGGATTGTGATTGCTTTATTGCAATTATTTTAGAAATATACATATTTCTTACATGAAAAAGGTAGAGTCATGCAAAGGTTTGCTTTTGATTGACTGGTTTTTATTTCTTGCCTATAAATTTATGACATAGCTCAGAGCTGACATAGGTCAATAGCTGGTAACATAGTTATAGACCATGGAAAGGGACCAGGCAGGGAATAGTCCTATGCTGCTATTACTACTGGAATGAAACTACGTTGCGCAGAAATGACTACCACATGTGAGGGAGATGCGTCTTGGAGGAAAGCTGTCTGTATTTCTGCATCCTACAGTGATGGTTTGTGGAAACAGCACAGTGGTCTTTAAAATATCCTGTTAGTTTGTCATGCTCTCTGGCATTAGCTGAACGCTTAGTGCATAGTGAAGTTATATTGGAATTAAGACTGGCAAATCTTCCTATTCTCCACTGTTCCTTTTGTTTATCCTGCAACTGGTTTACGCAGTATCTCCGTCATCTGCTGTCCTATCCTTCAGTCTCCAGGGCCACATTTGCGATCTGCATGCAGGGAGCAGAGGATGGGGAATTGCACTGTGTCTGTTCTAGTTTTCCTGCTGGTGATAAGGGCAACAAGCACCTCAGACAAACTTCTGTTGATGACAGCTGGATGGTAGCTCACTTAGGGAAAATGCATATATCTGAAGCTTGGTCCTTCACTTTTTTTATATAAAAGTATTGCAGTTTCATTCATGCTAGCCCTCCAGTTTTTGTATTGACACAGTCATTTAAAGTCTACTTCATATAGAGCCACTACTTCATATAGAGTCAGTGAATTGTATTTTAAACTCCTCTATCTATGCAGCTTTGCACTGAAACTTAGTTATATTTGGTCAGTGTGGTATTGTTCAGAATCATTAAGAAATCAGGTCAGTGAATGGCAGTGTTCAGATTCATTAAGAAATCAGATTTTCTCCTGTTGCTTCAACACTTTAATATTAAACCTTATCATATGCATAACAGCATGGTACATATTAAACAAATAAGTTCATACTGAGTCAAATGATTTACATAATTATTAGCAGGTCTCTTTGCTAGTTGTACAACCTTTTTTTAAAAAAACCTGAAGAGTGTAATCTCTTTTTTGAATGCTGCGGAGGCCTTTTTGTATTTCTGAGAGACTTGGGAAATCTCAGTGTCTCTTTATGAGATATATCCAGGGATAATCTAAAACCAGAGTTAATTAGTGGAATGTTTATCATTCTGATGATAATATTGTTTTTCCACTCAGAGCCCTTGGTCGGGTAAATCTATTAAAGTGTGATGCGTTATTACATTCTTTGTCACCTTGGGCCTAATCCACCATGTTCTTATGTATCCTTTTACTTTCTGCATGTGAGTGGCTTCCTCGGTTTAAATAGGAGTAGGTTTAATCAAGTGTGTAAGTGTTTACAGGGTATAATGAAGATACAAAACAACACTGTTTTTGCTAAAATGTACCTCTAACATTGTCCCTTTTCCACAGCTGTCAACCACATACTTGATTTTCTTATCACTTTGCCTCAAGTTATTTAAGCATAGCTGTACTGAATATTTTACAGTTCATATGTAAATAAAAATATGCTTTAAATAACCTTCTTACATTGTTGAGCAAACACATAACTAAATGGAGAATAAAAAAAAAAAAGGAAAACCAGTCAAGCACACTTATATGAATCTCAACCAATGAACTGGATCTCCAGCATGGATAAAAGGCGCAGGCGGGAGTTGGGGAGGTAGATAGAGAAGGACTGAATGGCCTCTGTCCCTGTCTTTGTGCTTCTGAGGATGGTTTTACCATAGTGCACCCATAGTGCACAGCGTATGTTTCAGCGGGCACTGGAAGGATGCGGACACTGGTTTCTCGCTAACTCCAGAAGCCAGGCAGTGAGCTATTGGTAACTGAAAGCTCTTTTGCCCCATTCCCTCTGATCTTGGTTAAAAATAACTTTTATTTACAAGGTTATATTAGTTCCTGGTCAGTCCCTGATCTGGTTCACCATACAGCCAGACAAGCCTTTGCATCGACCCAACTGAGGCATTGGTAGAGGATCAAGAAGCAGGAATTACCTAAGTTGGCATAGCTGCCAAAAGAAATGGTCTTCAGTTACAAAATAACACACTGGACGTCCGTACCCGTGGCCTTGTTCCCAACTGGAGTGCCAATGTCGAGGGGGTCCCTCTTCACTTTTTGGGGCAGGAGTACCAAGAGGCTCCTTTCACGGCTCCTGCAGGATTGATAGGAGGGCTCGTTGCTGTAGTAGCAGCCTTTTCCCGGGAGGAAAGCACCTGGAAGGAGGGGAGGTTGTAGATAAGCCTCGCAGTCTTTACCCTCTCTGGGGCGACTGGCTGGGACCTGCCCCAGTGCTCATCACATACATACTCCTCCCCAGGGGCTGCTGACAGGATCCCGAGAGCACTCTGTTAACACACTATTGAGATTCATGGCGCACTTCACATTTCCCAGAGTCAATGATCCAGGCTGTCTGCAGATGCAGGCAGACATCGCTGCTCAGACCTATGGTGCTGATGAGCTATTTACAAAAAATCGTGTTTTATCTAAAGCGACTAAATACATGTAAGTTTTATGAAAATTGACCTTTTTGTTGGATAAGTTGCAGGAAACAGTTTTTCACTTAATGACTGGTTTGAATCCAGGCCAAATTGGTAAGTCTGTAAGTCTGGACTGAGCAAATAATTTTGAAGAAATTATTTATTCAGTGAAGATAGCTGGTTTTCCTCACTAGTACATAGTTCATGGACAGACTGTGAAACTCTTTAACTTACTTGTAATTCAAAGAAGTTATTCATACATTTCCTCACATAATAATTCTTGGTCTAAAACTATTTATGAAAAGATTATCAGTGCCTGCCATGAAGAGACATGAAGGAATGGAAATTATGTCTGGTTCAGAATCAGCTTGGAAATTTAGATGGATATGCTCTAACGTGAAGAAACTCTTCACTGCTCAGTGAACGTGGCTGGTTTTGCTCAAATCATTTATTTGACACACCAGTTTTTCTGCTGTTTGACCAGCTCCATAATTCATAGAGAATTTCCCTCCCCCTGCCCATCATTTTCCCGGCTCTGCTGAAAGCCTTGCAGCCAGACAGCTGTTCTGAATGAAGCGTATTTATGGTCTCGTATCGCTTCCTAGTAAATAGGTACACTGGTGATGAAAACACAAGTACTACCTTAGGGCCATCTTTGCAAAGAAGTGAAAAGGACATGGACACTTGCCTGCTCACTTTGTACTAGAATTGGCCCCTCTGGTCTGAGCTGCCATTAACAGACATTAGTAGAGCAGCATGAACTTTCAGGTGTGAAGGGCAACACCTGTACCTGCTGTGCTGTCAGAACAAAGCTAGCACGCATGCATTACCTTTTAGCATCCCTTAACTGCTCACAAAGAGAAAAGTGGGGAGGGAGACCCACTGTTCCCATCCCTAATTCTCTCCTGCATCTGGGCAGAGCTCCTTTGGGTATCCCTCACTGCATCCTTTGACTCTTTTGCAGAGAAACTGGCACTGCCTGGGGTTTCTGCCTGGCATCCCCGTCCAGGACATTTATTTAAACCTTCAACTCCCTTCCCTTCGGTGCTAACTAAATAATCCCTTTAGTTAACCCCAAACCAAAGAGACCAATTCCTTTCAACTCTGTTGTCTTTCCTGCCTTCCCTCTCCACTATTCCCCTGCTGCAGCCCTCACCTTGTTCTTTTACCTGCTTCGCTTTCTTCTTTTTTGCTCTTCGTGACTGATTTCCTTTCTCTTTAGCCTTTGCTATTCTGGGGAGGAAGTTGTCTCTCCTGGCCCCAGGCAGTGCTCTTTCAAGGTCTGGCTTATTCTACCCTCCCGTTCTTATTCTTTATTTTATATTTCAATGAAGCCTCCAGCTGGTATTGATAATTACTGAAAAGAGAGTTCCTACCCAAAGAATTTAGAATGTAGGTGAATTAATTCCACAGGTTGAACAGACCGATCCTTTTATGTACAGACATTTTTTAAAAACAGTAATTAAAAATATTACGAATGTAATTTGGTTGTATCAGGACTATAAGTACTAATATAAATACTCATTTAGGCAACGGGCCATTTTAAAGATTCTTACTTGCCTATAGGTTATTTTTATTCTGGCTTTGCAAGATTTTTGAACCTATCTTCAGTGTTACAGAGTGGTAAAAAAGTCAGTTATCCTGGATCTAATCTTTATTTTAAAATACTTTACTCTTTCTCACTCAGTTCTGCTTTCTTGGTTCTGGTAGCCCTCTGCAAAATAGAATAAATATTTTCATTCAGTTCTGCAGGTGGTGAAAGACATAAAACATTAGAATGGGTCCTTTAAAACAGCTGTAAACTAAAATGATGCTTGTAAACTGAAATACTGCAGTTTTGTTCGCCCTGAATTTTAAAATAGTTTCATGAGGTAATTGAGCCTTAAAGGATCTGGATTTTTTTAACTATATTATGTTATTATGCAGTTGCCACAGGGGGAGCATATGCTAGCTGCCAAAAATCTAAAACTGGATTCTTGGATGTTAAACAGATAAGATTAAGTCATAGACTTCAGCTCTACTAGAAGCAAGCACAACATTCATCTGAAGCATGTGACAGCTATGTCCTGGAAAACTGTTTCTAGACAGACATTCTTGGCTGCTTACATAGACTAAAATAGGCAGTTCACTTTCATTCAATCTACTGAGTTTTAAGCACCTCTGTAGAACTATTCAGTTGAATATTTTTCCAATTTTCCTGAATTGTGGCATTGCTTCTTTAAGGAAACTTGTAAATTAAGCCTTTCACTTAAGACAGTTATATTCTTACGGGTTTCTTCTATTCTTATTGGTCACTGAACACATACTGTGACATTTGGGTTTTAAGACTTACCTTTTCTTAATTGGATTAACAGGTTTGAGTCTGCATTGGATTACAGGTATCAGTTTGTGCACATTCTGTATTACATTTTATTGTGCCCTAAAACATGACAGGCGCTACACTGAACAAAAAGAAAGATATAATCACTTCCCTGAAGAATTTACCATCTAACTTCAGATTGGAAAGAGAGTAATAAACAGCAGGAGAAGATGAAGTGAGGAACTACCTCACGCATTACAGCAGTAAGATCAAGCTGTTAAACTGTTGGGGCTTGTAAACACCTCGATTGCTTAACTAAATGGTTTATTTAAAATAATTATGATCAGTGAGCCACTAATTGTAGGCACTGCCAAAATGAGCTTAAAAGGAGGGATTTGAATGAAAAGTTCAAATTCAGTGAACCAGAATCAGCATTGCATCTCACAAACAGGACAGAATGACACAGAAAAGCTTGCAGGAGAGGTAGATAAGTGGGACGTCAAGACTGATGTCAATGGTAAGTGGAGAGACCAAACCTGTATACACAGAAAGCGTGCAGTTATGCGTGGCACTGAAGGTGAGAGCGGAAGGTCTAAATCTAATGTGGTGGATAAAGGAGAGCTGGTGGACTGATTTAAAATGGACTTAAATGACTGAAGTGTTTCAGCTGACTTAGCGAGGTCAGCACCAGTGTGTTAGGGAGAGCGTGGTCCCGTTGCCAGGTGGACCAGACTGACAGGAGGCATGTAGCCTTCAGTGATAAAGCAGCCGAGCCTGGGATGAGTGTTTACCCACTGGAGCAGAATAAAAGGCTGGAAGAAGATTACTCCATAAGCACTGCAGAAGGTTTCTTACCTAGTCCCAAGTCGCCTATTCCTCATCACTACAGTAGCCCATCTCTCTTCCTGTCATGGCTCCACATTAATAGCCTCCCTGAGTTTTGCTCCTACAGTGTCTATCTTGAAATATCTATTGGAGCAGTGTCCAAGTGCTATCTTCTAGGTTATATATGGTTTGGGGGCACCACTTCAGTTCATACCAGGTAAATGAGCATTGCAGCAAGTGCCATGTTTGCTCAACAGTGAGGTCAAAGACTGCCTGAAAAGATGGCTTAAAATGATCTGACTTCTGGAGCGATTGTTTCACATAAAGATAAGGCCCAGTGACAGAACTGCACCTGGCAATCTTTGCCATTGCTGTCCACAGTCTGTTATAATACCAATATGAAAAATCAAGCAGCTCTAAAATGCAAACTTGCAGTTGCTCCATCTAAAACACAGTTCAAACCCACTTGTTTAACTATTCTTGAAGAAGAAACTTGGACATCCCAGATGACCCAGTTTTTGTGCTGTTGCAAATCCCTAAACTTCTATACCTTCCTCTTTGATGGTCTCAAATGGTTAACATCTAGATTTTATGTTGCTGAATCTTGTATGTTGTCAGGCAGCACCACGTCGATTAAATCGCACTCAAGAGAGAGTTAACCACAAAGCCGTAAGTATTCTTGACAGGTCATTCTTGCTTGAGCCTGGCTTCTTGTGTATAAAGATTAAAAATCTTGTCACAGATGGTAAAGAATGAAGTACATGCTAAACAATGGAGCATCAATAACTCATAAAAAGCACTTAACAGAAGTGGCAGAATTTGAATGAGGTGGTGTATACATTAAACAAAATAAGACTAGTAGTAATGTTGAAGATAGAGTACTGTAAAATAATTTTATTAAGTATTGAATGCAAGTATTAATTGACAGTGATTGTTCATTTCAGTGATGAATGAGTGTGAGAATTTTATTTTTATTCAGCACTGTACCGAACCCAGGCAAATAACTCCTTTGCGTTTTGCATCATTTGCTTTCCTGAATATTCCGTATTAATGATATTTGAAATTAACTGGTTCTCATTCTCTGCTCTGCTGGGTCTGGTTTTGCTCTGCTCCTTTAGAAGAAAGCAACTCCAAAATAGGCAGATGCAGCCATTGGCACCTAGTAGATTCTTGAGTTATATGGTGGCAGCTACTTTATCCTGGTTACCAGTGTAGGAGTTTTGGCTTCAGAAAAAAGGCTATGACCAAAATACCTTTGCATTAGGGTTTGTTTCTACCTGCTGGCCTGCTATTGGCAGCTGGGGTAAATTATAGCAGCATTCTCAAGCAATGAAGAGGCCAACTGGCAAAGTTATGACTTGTTCAGAGGCCCAGCCTGGTAGCCAGGTAACCCTGGGTTAAGAGAGTAGAAACAGCCCAATGCTTTTTACCTACCTGCCATCTCTCCAGATTTCCATCAGGTGAATGGAAACCTTGAATAGGGTAGCCATTTGAGATCTGCATTTTTCCTCTTTCTAGTGCTTTTGATTCTGAACTCCCAAAAAAGGTAGGCAGCCCTGCTGATTGAAATGCAGCCTATGCTGGGGATCTACGCTGGGAAATAAATGGCAGTGGTTTAATCAGACTTAACAATGCTCTCCTATCCCATAACACACACGCAGAAGGCAAAGAACACAGCATTTTATTGACAGCTCTTGGAAGTTTATGTTTTCAAAACGTAGTTTTCAACAGCTGGATTTGACTCAGATGCCAAGATTGAGAAGAACACTGACAACCACAAGTGGCTTGAAATGGTGATTTTTGGGGGGTAACTTTCAGTCCATAAGCACCTTTGTTTTTATGGAATAATAAGAGATCTATAAAAGCTGACTTAGCACGCCTTGTGTCTGTGGACTTCCATTCATTACACAGAGCTGTACACCTCCACAGAAAAAAAAAAAATGTGGAGCCACAAAATTGAAAATTATTGGCCTATAGCTTCTTGGATAATCTTTATCTGAGAGACAGGGCTGTCTCCCGAGGTACGTGGAAGAATTCTTATAAATACAAAGAGAAAAGTGTTCTTTCCGTAACTGAATAATCTAAACGACTGCTATGGTTTCCCTGTGGATTTCCTATCCAAATACCAACTCAACCTGTTCGTGATTACCCTGTGAGAGCCAATGAGTTCACAACCTGCAGCAGGAAGACTGCAGACCATGGTAAAAAGGAGCCTAGAAAAACTGAGACTGCTTTACTACATTATTATTATTTTATACTTTATTAAATTGCTGCAGTCTGAGTGAAGGTGCTCATAAGGCTATGTTTTTCCTGTTCTTTTTAAATTGTCAAAGGATTTGAGTCACTTAAAAATTGGGTGGAACAAAGTGTGCTACAGAAGACTTACCACTACACTTAGGCAGTCTTGCTGTACTTAAGATAGGCCACGCCTCAGGCAGGTTTGTGTAATCTCCACAACACGTAATTTCCATAGGTGTGAGCATCTTGTAGCGCAGGATTAAGAAGAAGAAGATTTACGCTGCTGGAGAGCAGTCAGGCTGCTCCTTCTAAGGATGGGTTCTGTTTTGTGTACTTAGTATTTTTGGAGGACAGAGTAACAGTTTTAGACTGTGTTTAGCCTAAAGTTTAGAGTAACAGAGGGTGCTGACTAGTCCCAGGTGGTCTCAGCTTTTTGTTGCTGTAGGCAGGATGGTGGTTGCAGGGAATGCTTGGGGGCTGATGCAGGAATACAGGATGTGAAAGGGGCATGAAGTGCTCCAGTCCCTCTGAGTTTGCAAGCCGGGGAACGAAGGAGAAATGCTGTAGGCCCTTCAGGGGGATTTGCAAACCCTCTCTTGGAGGGTGTTTGATTTTTGTCTCACCCTTGGCAGAAGAGTACGTAGGCCCGTACTACCGTTTGATCTGCTGTGGGGTTGCTATTTCACTGCTGCTAACTCTCCCTGCTCTGCACCTCTGGCTTTTACAGCTGCAGCAACAATCCTCTAAGGAGCACAGTCAGTAGGGCTCAGGAGCAAAAGAGCAGCTGCTGCTGCTGCAGATGAGGCTGAGTAGGGAAGAAGATGACCGGGCAAGGAGCTGCCACTGCCTGCTCGTTCTCAGGCTGCAGTGGGTCCCTCGTCCCTGCTGCCGGCCCAGCAGGCAGGGCAACACTGCCTGCCCCAGCTGAGCAATGGGAACAACCTGTGTGCTAGATGTGGCCCAGCTGGACCAGACCCAGCTTGCTCAACCTAAATAGCGCTGGTTTGAAGCTCTAATTAAAACAAAGTGAGGATAATAAACTTCTGAAGCCATAGGGTGGAATCAAAGCTTCACATGAGCCGTTTCAAGAACTGGTAAAATTTGACTTTCACTTTTGTCCAAGCTTTTAGAAGGTGTTTGTTAGATCAAGATAGCTAATATGACCTAGTATTATGCCTTAAAATCCCCATCCAAATAAGTCCTTGGTGAATTTTAAGGTCAGGAAAGACTTTTGTAACTGTGAAGGATTAGAGCTACTCCAGTTCCTATTTCAGAGAAATGCCTTGAAGTCAGAAAAACAGTGAATTTTGTGCCCCTTAAAGAAAAAATGGTTATGTTTAACATTTTATCTGGGGATGGCTATTTGGGACAGGCACATCTGACCTAAACATGGGTGGGAAGAGAGGACTTGCAAATACAAGTGAATCACATATGTTGAGAGTTTGCATTGTGCTAACTAACAAAGAAACTGAAGCGATCATATCCATAGTTATTTCTGCTCCCCTCTGACTGGTGTGCTTGCGCATTTGGTGTTTTAGCAAGTGATAGGATGCAGAAGGGTTGGCTGCATAAGTTTGAGCAGGTGCTAGAAAAAAAGTGGGCCAACAATGTATTCTGCTTCATGTCTGCATTGATATGCAAATAAAGCACAGCTAGTAATGAAATGCATGTGTTGTTTCACACTGAGCCAGGTAAATCCAGTTTGAAAAAAAAAAAGACTCTGGTGGCATATTAGATTGCTTATAGGAATAAAATACCTGCTTTGTACTCTCATTTTCACACTGGTAATTAACATAAAACTCCTGTTTTGGAGAATGGTTGGATTCTGCTGAGGTTTTTTTGAAACAAAATGAAGTTTCTGTGCTCCTGAGTGCTGACTTCTTTATTATGTTCTTTGCATAGCATAACTGTTGAAGGCTTTCTGCTTCATGCTGAATTTGACTCAGGTTTAAATGTACTTTGCATATTGCCTTATCCTGTAACTGTAATTGGTTTCAGTGAGCCTTGATTACTGTCATCTACTGTCATGCCCTACTGCATCTGACCAGTTACAGTTGCACAGTAAAATAGCAGTTTGTGTGATTTTATCTGTGTCTACAATTTTTATGTTGCAGTTGTGTAATACTCTGATTGTACCTCTGATATTTTAATGCTTACTCCCTTAAGTGGGTCTTGAAAAGATCCTAGTAAATTACCTGGAACAGATAAGCAAGTAAAACACACTTACAGACCCTCTTTTGTTTTCCTGCTTATGCTAAATCCACTTCTTTTTTTCTTGGCCAGCTGTCTGAGACATAATTATCCAGAATTGTATCTATCAGACTTAGGTGAAGCTTTTATGTGGAGATCAAATACCTTATATTTCATAGAAAAGCTTACACTAAAGCACAGAAGAGCTCACTGAGAAGCTTTGAGTTGCAGCCTCTGCTCCCTTGCAGGTGGGGTGATGCTCCTCTGGCTGCAGAGGGCCCTCCTGGGGCTGCACCTTTACACCATTTTTCAAACAATTTTGTTGTTGTTATGGTTACCAGCCACCAACCACTCTTACCACAGCCCCTGTCTCAATCACAACTTTAAACTACCTTATCTCTGCTCCTCTGCCTGTTTCTGGGTCTCTTTTGCTTCCTCTTTGACGGTTCAGGACCCTCCTTTCCCCTCCACTCTCCAGTCTCTTCTATCTCCACTAGGACAACTTCAGATCCTGCACAAACCATGATTTTCTCCTCCTCCTCCTGACTTCCAGAGACACCTGTCCCTGCTACTGCCATCATCCCTCACCCGGTACTCACCGCCTCATTGTCCCTCTTCTCTTGTGGCCTCTCTAACACCTACAGTTTCTAAAAAGTTTCCAGCCTTCCACCCCCTCTTCACATCACCCACACTCCAGCTCCCCGATCCCTTTTTATATGACATATGTATATATATATATATGTTTATATAAATGGTTTCAACGTGGTGGTTGGTCCCTTGAGGGATCCTCTGCTGCCTGTGGCCAATGGAGCAGGATGGCTCTATGAGCTGTTATATCCAAATGAATTCTTCTCTACTGCCAGGTAAAGGACCTGATGATTTAAGGCTGGAGTGTGAAGGCCAGTCCTATTAGCAGAAGCTCAACCAGACAAGCTTATGAAACCTGCACTGTGCTGCTTGGCTTCAGGTGGAATATTTGTGTCTCTCTAAGCCATGTCTCCTCCTTGATGTTTCTCCTCCTCTTTTTTCATTTTCATTTGTTTTGTCCCTCAAATTTAAAAGGACACTTCATTGTACAGTGGCAACTACCTGTCCTTACAAGTGTGTCTATTTCTAAATGAATTACATTATTTAATTGGCAATTATTCTGTAAATAACTGAACTGAGTCATACACAAATTTCAAAGTCTAAAGTACTATTCAACTTGATGTTAATTAATATGACTAATAAAATAGATAAGAAAATATGAATAATGAAGTCAGTCTCTCTACCACATCATCCATGACACTTTCATGGCCTTGGTTATCTGGAGATGTAAAATGACAAGCTCTTTCTCTCAGTCAAAGGAATATCTGACTATGTTTTCCCTGGATCTGTACTTCAAGCTATCCAGGACACCCTGATCCACAGTTGCATTGTGCTACTGAGAGCAATTAGTTTTGCTTAGCTTTCCTTTTATTTGAGAGAAACTAGAATATAACTGTGTGGTTTGTTAATGAACTTTTAAGCACTATTTCAATCAAGCTTGTATAAGCAATGGGTTTGTTTATTTTAGGGTTCTTTTTTTTTGAAAGTGAGAAAGAACTGCTAGTTTCTGAAAGTTTTTTATATGTTTCACATCAACTTGTAAAATTCTGCTTGTCTGAAAGGAACTGCCAAATGCTTGAAAGCTTGCTCATCGTTACTTTCTAGTTATCCTGGCATAATACCAGGTATAAGTCTCAAATGCTGATTAAATCTCAAAGAGAACGAAGATCCAGAATTAGTTGCTTGCAGGATGTCATACCTTATAAACACCAGGGGAGAAATAAATTAACACATCTCAAGATGGATTATGGTAAAGGTCTAGAATACATAAATAATTGTTTAATGATGTGACATCTACATTTCCTGTATTAAACTATATTAGCTGAATCATTAATAGAATAATTAGCTGAACCAATACAGATAGTAACAAGCTGTTGCCCTGGTATGGCAGGAACAACGTACAGAGCAATAGGACAGGCAACAAGAAAAAATTTAAAGATCACTTTGCTTTCCAGTGGTAGACCTTGAAAGCTCTAGAAAAGAGACACTGAGCCTGCTTCCAAGGATGGCTTCTGTAGCAGCACCCCAGACTTGGGAGAAAGCTTTGGCAAGAGCTGATCTTCAGAGTTTTTACTACTCTGTCAGAGACTGTACCCACATCTGAAAACTCATATCTGAAAACAGGCCTTGCTCTCTGCTTGAATGGGCAGCTCGGCATGTCTCTTCTCCTGGATTCTTGGGTAAGAATATACCACTGTGCCCATGGTCTCTCTGCTTCATAAGGTAGGGACAAAGTATTCCTCAGCTAAAGCTCATGGGTTCATCAGAGTTGGCAAGAATCCAAAAGGCCATGGCACAGGTTGACAGGTTGGAAATCTGAGCTGCAGGTCACGCTAAGAACAGCATGACAGGAGGCAAACCAAATTCATCAATTGCCATATATTTTCTTCCTGAGAAGTCTAATGCTTTGATGACTCAAAAAGAACAAAAACCACCCCCCAAAACAAACCAACAACTCCCTCCTACCAAACCCCATCTCATTGATATAGGTCATGGGGTGTGGGGGAAGGCTTTCTCACGGTCTGATAGTCCTCCAGAAGCTGCTCCAAGCTCCTAACTGAAGGCTGATCTGGCTATATTTGGGGTAACCTAGCACTTAAAGAAGAGCTAGAGCTTCACTGCCTGGTCCTTGAACTAAAAGAGTCCATGGACACAAGCAAAGGCATTAGAAATCCTTCTGTTGGGTGTCCTCAGTATTACTTGTACCTCTACTCCAACAGCATTTCATTTTAAACAGCTCTGAATCCTGTCAAAGGGGGCAACAGGTCATTGTGTCTTTCTAGGTTAGCCTTCAGACTAGATAAAGGGTTGTGTGCTGAGCCACTTTACCTGGAAAGAACTACATCAGCTCGCTCACCTCTTCGGATGAGACCGCAGAAGAAAAGCTAGACAGCAAACACTCATCAAAGCACCTAAATTGTTTATAGCTTCCATCCTTGCTCAGCAGGTTTCCAGTGTTTCAGGTCTGGTATGAGTCCATAGCTGGCTTTGGAAACAATCCCAGGCAGGTCTGGGAAGACCTTTTCCAGACATATTTCTGGAATGAATACAACAAATAGTTGTATCAGTCGTCCCCAAAGCCTCTGAACTCTCCTGATTCCTGGCTGAAGAAGTGCAGCCACCAGGTTTTTCTCTGAATACTTCCTAGAGCTCCTACTTATCCTTGAGGGCCTCCATTCCTCCAGGCCAACAAAACCCTGCTCTTTTCTTCACAGTCTGACAAGTCTGAAGAGATTATGGAGTTTTAGATTGGCGTTATGGACAGTGGTTAAGGCAGATAGTCTGGTTACTCTTCAAGATGGGGGAGAGGGAGGAATTGCAAGTTAAAATCAGCAGGCAGAGCACATTGGCCACTCGCAGAGCCTGTAGTAGGGTAGAGAGCCCTCTGCTTGCTTTTCTCCGTAGTGCCAACCAGCTGCAACAGCAGGCGAAGGGGGAAAGAGGAGTTATCATGAAGCACTGGCTCTTACAGCGGGCTATGCTTGCCTGGCATCACTCCTGGCTCTGAGTCAGCTGATAGATGGGTAAAATTAGGTCACCTGCCAACATGTTCTTGAGTCAACATGCTCTTGGCTTTTAACGTAAAATTTGAGGTTAGGTAAATAGATTAGTGAGAGAAAACCATCTCTGAGAACTGAGTGCTTGATGGAAGAAGGCGTGGGTGCCCTAATTTGGTTTTATACCAGTCCTAATGGTCCTGAGGAAGTCCTGGCTATGATCACAGTTGCGCATTTTGTCCTTCTGCTGTGGGAGAGGCCCCCACAAAATTGCTGCAGGCTGGAAGCTGCCACCTCAAGAAGCGAGAGGGCAGATACGCTGCCTCCGCGGGGGAGACTGGCAGGGCTGGCTTTTCCGGCGCGATGTCGGTCCAACCAGGCCACGGGGAGCTCTGCGAGGAGTGAGGTTTTCCTGCTCCTGCGGCTCCCCGAGCCCTCCCCAGCAGCTGGAGAGGGAGGGTGCTCGGGGAGGCAGGTGGGTGCCCCCCACCGCCCCCAGCCGCGGGTGCAGCTTTTTTGCCAAAAGTGAATCTTGTCCAAATAGGCACTAGCTGCTGTGCGAGGAAAACAGAGGTGAGGTTTCAAGTACGAAGTGGGATTTTAATTCAGAACAAATGCAGAAGACCACAATATGTGTGGTATGTTCAGTACAGCTTTGAGGCTTAGCTGTCTTGTTTTTAATTATATCCTAATATGATAGCATGCCACATTATTCATGTTCTTAATAATGGCTTGTATTGTTTAAGGAGATGCAAGCAGAGACCCTGGGGATATACAAAGCTCAGACATTTTAAGAGTAGTAAGATTCAGCTATTTCAAATGTTTGTTTCTTTTAAAGTGGTATGTCTTTTCTCTGCAGCATATGCAGTACCTCATGGTCCAGGCCAAGAGGGATTTCAATGGGACTGCAGGAAGGATGAACGGGATTCTTAGCTCAAAATCAGGGATCCAGCACTGACATATTCAATGTAGGTTGCTACAAGATGTTTTACAAAATGTTTCTGGATTATGATTAAGCAGAAAACTTGCTTAAGTGTTACTCCCTATGAATAAAAATGATTTACCCCTGGCGGGTTTGATGTGATTACTTTACAAATCAACCAAGGGACTGACAGTCACGTTTATGCGAGAAATATCTCTGGAGCTAGAACACAATACTTTCAATGGCATTTCCTGAGGAAAGTTTTGTCTGCAAACTGCTTTTTTTTTTTTTTTTGAACACCCTTATTTAATTTCACTGTTAGCATGAATGAATTCCTGGAGGTCCTAGTGTCCTACCTCCAAGTTGCATGCCCTGGTAAACAGGGCCTGCTCTGTGATGCTGTAGGATGAGGATACTCTCAAGTAGCTTATCTGGCAACAGCATGGAAATGAATCCAAAAAAAGATTACATTGTGCCAGGATTTAGAAAAGAAGAGCAGATGAGAAAGGATTGGAAGAAAAGTCAGGAAACAATTAACTGGGCTAAGTGATCACAGAAGGAAATGTTCAAAAGGAGGTGGAGATGACTGGATGAAAAAAACCTATACTAGTGGGAGAGGGCATCCAATAAACTGGAAAAAGAAAGAGAGAGGGTCAAGGGAGAATGCTGTTAGTGTGTACCTCCAGTGATAATAAAATGACACGTTTTCATACCTCACTGCTCTGCCTGAGCTCTTTTTAGTGACTGCATACAAAAGCCTTAGCCTGTTAAGATATGCACAGTCCAGGATCAATATTGTGCTCACAGCTAGGGCCAAATCCTGTTTGCCTTACTTTCCTGAATAGTGCCATTGCTTAAGTAGAATTTGGCTGCAATACGTTATTTAATTTTATGGATCACTGATTCTTCTTGAACAAGGAGATCGAATGCCAAGGAAAGAGGAGTGGGAGAATCTGAGTGGGAATTAGAAAATAATCAACAGCTTGAGCTCCTGTATGGTAAGGCTTGGTTTTCAGACCTGCCTTAAACCATAACTCCATGCCTGCATGTAGTGATTACCAGTGATAGCTGTTTCTTCATTCAGTTTGGAGGAAAGCATCATGTGTCTGCTTAACAGTAGCAGATGCAGACTGGGATAACAGTGTGTATAGTCTAGGTCTAATTAAAAAAAAAAAAAAATTATTATGATTGGCATCTTAGCATAGCTCCAGGATCTAGTTTCCTGAAAATCACAAGAATTGACCCTAGTCAAAGTATAGAGTCGGGTACAATGATTATTTCCTTTACAGGAAACAGTTTTAAAATAATAAACTAACTTACCCCAAAACTTATATCTAGTAGCAGTTCAATATTTCTTCCCAACTCTGGATGTTAGTTTGGCTATCAAGAAAGAGATCTCACAAAATACCCCTGCCAGATGATACCAATTATCCCTAATTATTTTTCTCTTTTAATTTAAACTTTAAAGTATCTGATTGTACCCATAAAGGACTTATACCTGCAATGACCTAATTTTGTACACTAATTTTGTAGTGCAGACTTGCATCTACCTTTTTTTTGCATAAAGAATGCAAATGAAAATGGGCCTGTGTTTTGAAATTTTGCCTGAAACAGCATACAAGTTATATCATCTGCTAGTAATGGAAAATATTACAATGCCACGATAGTCACATATGAAGTATCAACCCTGCATATTGGTATGGTGCTGACGCAGGACTCAAAAATTCTTTCTAGCCCCCTGCAATACATTTTGGAAGAGTGGAAGGGCATACCTCCTCCAGTTGGTCCTGGCATGAAATCCAAGAACAAGAGAGAAATTGAGAATGAATCACAGTTTATGTTATAAATATGAGGCTGATAATGACTCAACTGGCAAATTTCAGAGCTCAGTTTTATGCTGAATGAAGAATGAGTGTTGCTAAGTAGACCACTTGTGCATCTGCTTAGTCAGCTTACAGAAGAGTTGTGGTGTGACCATGGTCTTGGCTTGAGACAGGCGGGGTCTCCAGTGTTGTGAAAGTGGATCCATTTTGCAAGACAGGAGGTTCTAATCATCTGGCATCATCTTTTGGAGGCTGATCCAGCTTATTCTGCAGATAATGGATATTTATTTCCTCCTTGGCTTTTAAGGAAATAGGATTGGTTCTTTGGCATGTGATGGAGACAAAACTCTGCATTTCTGGAGGTCCCTGTGATTAAAGTGGGGTGAGGTGTTAAAAAATAAATCTTTTTTTGTTCTATTTTTGTCTAAGAAAGCCTCTGTGATTCTGTTAGAGGAGTAGGAGTTGCAGAAATGAAAATGGATGCAGGCTAAAGGGGAACTGAAGGGAAAACCCACCTTTGATTCAAGTGCAATTATTATTGCTAAAATATCAGGCATTTATATTATGCAATACATCTATAGTATTTTAGTAAATAGCATTTCACGTGAAGACAGGGAATGCCCTCTGCCTGATAAGTTGGCAGCCCTAACGGAATGAT
The DNA here is from genome assembly GCF_035582795.1 of Mycteria americana. Classification (NCBI taxonomy): domain Eukaryota; kingdom Metazoa; phylum Chordata; class Aves; order Ciconiiformes; family Ciconiidae; genus Mycteria; species Mycteria americana. The sequence goes on along the minus strand of NC_134366.1, from coordinate 42,701,767 downwards.
TAATGAAATCAGAGTCTGTGTATTTAACTATGTATAAAAATGATAATGTGCCAGCTTGTGTCTTGGGATAACGGAGGCAGACTAGTTCTGACAGTCATTGAAAAGGATTTCATTTCCCAGATATTTAATCCAAGCTGTTCTGTGCCCTGGTCTGCACACCATTATATTTCAATGCAATATTATATAGCAAAGACATTAACTTCTTAGAAGGTACATCATATGTGATATGTTTTTCATTCACAAGAGTCACAGAACAGCGCCAAAATGCCATGTTGTAGAGTTTGGCTGTCATGATCAATTTGTCGAATGAAATAAGTATCTACTTTATTTCTTGTAAATCAAAATCAGCAGTGAAACCTATGTATTGCCATAGGGACCATATTTAAAATTCTGGAAGCTGCTCAGTTGATTAATTTGATCTGGGAAGTTTACAGATCTCTTGAATAGTACATCTCATCTTAGCTACAAAAAATATAACTTTGATAAGGAAATGCGATACAAAAACCTCCAACAAATCAGGTTTCCGGGAGATGATCAAAATCACATCAGAGAAAAGCTGAATGAGATGAAGATCTTACACTGAAAATAACAGTACTATCTATAGCTCCTCACTGTGACTGTCTACCTAGCTAAGGACTCTAAATAGCACATAATTATAACGTATAAGTGTTTCTCTAGATTATTATTCTGTATAGCATTCGAAAGATAATGTATTCACCCATTTTTACAACGCATTCCTGGATTCAGTGTAGGCCTCAGAAGCATGAGAAGACACTCATAGTCTCCATACAAATTGGTTAGCCTATTAAAAATAACTCATTTAATATGTTTCTAACTTAATATAAAAAAGCTGTTCTTTATTTTAAAATATGTTTTCTGATAAAGGAGCTCAATAATGTGTAATTTCATTCTAGTAAAGTTTTACGAGAATAAGACATTTTCTGTTTTAAATTATATTAGTCAAGATAGCTGGCTGAAGCCTCCAGTGGGAGATGGGGGAGAGGGCGGAACAGGCTGCTGACAGTTACCAGCTCAGCAAAGGTATGGAAAAGGCCAACAGCAGTATAGTTAGGAACTATAGCCTCCTCCAAAAGAGAAGCGATTTTACCAAAGCATCAGAACTCATGTTTTGCTTGCTTCTCTTATTTCCCAGTGGGAAAGACACACATCCCAAATTCTTTCATTTGTGTGGCTCTTACCTTTTTCTTTATGCCTTAATGAGATGTGGAGGACAGGAAGGAGACACTACCTTCCCCTCCTTAAACAAAATACACCTCCTCCCCTTCGAAATATCTACCGCAGCTGTGGTGGGTTGACCTTGGCTGGATGCCAGGTGCCCACCAAGCCGCTCTATCACTCCCCCTCCTCAACTGTTCAGGGGGAGAAAAAATACAACTAAAAGGCTCACGGGTCAAGATAAGGACAGGGAGATCACTCACCAATTACAGTCATGGGCAAAACAGACTCGACTTGGGGAAATTAGTTTAATTTATTACCAATCAAAATCAGAGTAAGGTAATGAGAAATAAAACCAAATCTTAAAACACCTTCCCGCCCACCCCTCCCTTCTTCCCAGGCTTAACTTCACTCCCGAATTCTCTACCTCCTCCCCCCCAGTGATGCAGGGGGATGGGGAATGGGGGTTGCACTCAGTTCATCACACGTTGTCTCTGCCACTCCTTCCTCCTCAGGGGGAGGACTCCTCACACTCTTCCCCTGCTCCAGCATGGGTCCCCCATGGGAGACAGTCCTCCACAAACTTCTCCAGCGTGCGTCCTTCCCACAGGCTGCAGTTCTTCATGAACTGCTCCAGCGTAGGTCCTTTCCACAGGATGCAGTCCTTCAGGAACAGACTGCTCCAGCATAGGTCCTTTCCACAGGATGCAGTCCTTCAGGAACAGACTGCTCCAGCGTGGGTCCCCCACAGGGTCACAAGCCCTGCCAGCAAACCTGCTCCAGCGTGGGCTCCTCTCTCTCCATGGGCCACAGGTCCTGCCAGGAGCCTGCTCCAGCATGGGCTTCCCATGGGGTCACAGCCTCCTTTGGGTGCATCCACTTGCTCCGGTATGGGGTCCTCAATGGGCTGCAGGTGGATATCTGCTCCACCATGGACCTCCATGGGCTGGAGGTGGATATCTGCTCCACCATGGACCTCCATGGACTGCAGGGGGACAGCCTGCCTCACCATGGTCTTCACCATGGGCTGCAGGGGAATCTCTGTTCCGGTGCCTGGAGCACCTCCTCCCCCTCCTTCTTCACTGACCTTGGTGTCTGCAGGGCTGTTTCTCTCACATATTCTCACTCCTCTCTCTGGCTGCAGTTGCTGTTGTGCAGCAACCTTTTCCCCTTCTTAAATAAGTTATCCCAGAGGCGCTACCACCGTCGCTGATGGGCTCGGCCTTGGCCAGCAGCGGGTCTGTCTTGGAGCCAGCTGGCATTGGCTCTGTCGGACATGGGGGAAGCTTCTAGCAGCTTCTCACAGAAGCCACCGCTGTAGCCCCCCGCTACCAAAACCTTGCCACGCAAACCCCATACAGCAACTCATTCCTTCCCCCTTGGTGACCCCGTCATTTCCCATTTGAGATGAGAAGCTTGAGTCTAGGGCATGTCTCCTTTCTGCACAAGCTTCATATATGAGGCCAAATAAAAGCAGAGCTATCTCAGCTTTCCCTTGAAAGGAAAAAGAAAATAAAAAACCCAAGGGCTTTCACAGCCAATTCTTGTTCCTCCTTTGGTGGGTAACTGAGTTTGGTTTCACCCTCCCCTCTCTGACTGAGGTGGGATGAAGGCTGGCAGGCCGGGCTCTTCCCTGTGCCACAAAAGCAGGCCCTCTCGGCGGTGAGAGTGTCACAAACTGATGCGGATAAAATCAAAGTAATTAATGTCTGAGAATAGTAAGGTAAGGTAGAAAAATGATCAGTTTGTAGATGAGCCAGTGCTTTTCACAGGTGTGTCGAAGGAGTACTCTGTCTTACATGTGCTGTGCTTTTTTGAGAACTTGGCCTTCTGTCTAAACTAAAATGGTTTTATTATTTTTTTCACTGAAGTTAATTGAAGGTCAGAATAATTTCTCATCTTGGCCTTTCCTGGCTTTATTTGTACATGAGCACGTATGTGTGTGTTTTAAGCTTTAAACTTAAGTTTTAAGCCAAGAGAAAACCTCGAGGTATCAGCGAGTGAGCTTTATTTACAATTTATATCCAGCCTCACTCCATTCCTTGCTCCAGATATATGTTGCTAGCAACTAAGGAAGTATTTTCAGCTCTCTTTCACGAAATAGTGAGGGCCTGTAGCCACCCACGGACGCTGTGGTTAGAGCTCTGTACGCTGGCATGGCTCAGGTGCCCCTTATAGCCTGGCGCGGCACCAAGTGCAAAAGCAACAGGGGTGATTGCTCTTGACATATTTAAAAGAAGTAACGACACTCTCAAATAATATTTGGTATCATGGAATAAAGGTGTGAGTAGTGTGTAAATGTTGGGATTTTGTCTTCTGCATATCAGGCCTTTACATTTCAGGGTCCTTACTGTCTGTAGGGATAGGTGCCATTTTGCGAATGAGGGTTTGGTGCTGTGTGTTATGAAGGCAACACAGAATGATTTACTTTTTCCCCACTCTAGTCTTTTTCCCCTTCATCCAAAATAAATCATTCAGGATGCAAGTGTAAATTTGCTGTTTGCATACAGAAGCATGTGCATGCACTATCATGTTATTATTTAAGCACATGGCAGCCCACGCCAGGAAATGTGATAATTGATGGGTGTGACACATTAACCTCCACTGGTGGGAAATGGCTCAGAACCAGTTCAGCTGCTGGCTCAAGTGAAATCCCAGCCCTCATAACAGTAGATACTCTATTACTGTCTGAAGAAGGAAAAAACCTGTTGCTATTTTGAAGGGGAAGCAGAAGCTCTGTGACTTGGTTCATTCTCTCCTTCATTTGAAAAGAAGGAAAACAGGTAATTGTTCAAGAAATTTAAGCCTTATTTCTGATATTTTTTTCTAGAATTGCTGGGTGGAGCTAAGGCCTGTAATTAGCCCTCATTCATTTTCCTTTTTACATGGAGTCTGTGCTTTATCGTTTCTGTGTGTTCCTAAATGTTCGTGACATTTTGAAAATTGAAGACATGCTTGTTTTCATGTTGACAATGTATAAACAATTAAAAACCCCTTTAATGTACTAACAAGATATTCCAATTAAGTATGAACAGAATATTCTCAGGGCATCTTGATCACTTTCCAGAATTTTGTCTCTCTTTATGTATTTTTAGGACTCCATGCACATACAATGGTGTTGGAAGGGGTCTAGGTAAAGTGATAAATCTGGCAGTTCCCCACGTGGCTACGTGTCCCACAATGTGCTACGTCCATATCCGTTGGGTGAATTAATCTGTCATCCAAATCATTACATATCTGTGTGTGTTGCAAGAAATTTAACTAAGCAACTTTTGCTCTAAGGAGCAGAAACATCCAGAAAGCTTTAAGTTAGAGGTGAGAAATTAGAATTAATCAGATGATGACAGAGAAATTAACGACTTGGTTGTTCTAGCACTCACACGTCTTCTAAGTCAGCACGGAAATAAAGTGTCAGGAAGGTTTTGAAATGTCTGAAATATGACAGGACTGAGATTGAGGTGAAAAATACTTGGTTTTGTAAGCTTTCGCTTCCTCCCTCCCTCACCTTTTCTAATTGCTGCTTCACAGTGTGGTTTTTGGTGTTTTGGCATTGGTGTTTTTTTTTTTTTTCTTTTAAGTAAACAATGATAGTGCATCATATGGCTTTGGGGAAATGTCGTGCTAATAGGGTCTCTCCCCTCACTTAGAGAGGACACCTCGCAATTTCCTTTGCCCAGTTGCAATTAATAATAGCTATCATATCGATTTTCCTGCAGGTTTAGAACACCTAGGAACAGGTTTAAAACCAAAAGGCTGCTTTACGTACTTAGGTTGATCAAGCAGCCACAGCCTGCAATAAATTTCAATAGCTATAATGTGGGTTGAAGTTGAACTAACAACTTAATGATGGCATATCTTATCGTTACCAAACTCTGAGCTACTCAGGCTTTCCTTCTGTTAGCAAAATTACTGAATGCCTGAAGGAAAATGTGGATTTTTTTTGTAAGTAGCCTTTGTCCTCACTAAGTCTAATTTTCTTATTGCGAAATAAAGCATGGATCTGGTTTGCTTTTGTTCAGGGGTTCGTTATATTGCAGACTATGAAAGGACTTCAGCAAGTGTGGCAAAAATATTGCCTAAAAGTTAATTGCAAGGTACTTTTCATTATTGTAGTGTTACAGTTCTTTTTCCAGATATTTATATGAAATGGTTATCAAATCCTAGATACTGGCAATAAACAATGGGCTGAAAGTTATTAACTGGAAATATATAAAAAATCTGTGATTGAGAGGCATTAATGAGAGTCAAGACTGACTAGTGAGCTATTTACTAAAAGATAAGAAAATAATCTATGTACATAGTGTAATATGTAACTGAACCGTCCTACAATAATGAGTCCAATCAGCTCCTCATTTTTCTCAGTTCAGTTTCCAAGTTTGGGCTACTTACATTTCTGAAGAGAAGTAAAAAAATTAGTTAATTCTTATTTTCTTTGTTATAAGGTAAGAAAGGATCTGTTTTAGATAAATAAAATTACAGACTTGAAACTTCATCTCTGTTGCAAAGTCTACAAACCTTAATCGTGTCATTTTTTAAAATAAGGCTACACTCTAGTGCAGATTGTCTGTTAGTAATTAGAGAAATTTCTTTTCTACATATGTGAAACTGGCAATAGTCAAAACTGAGTTAAGCTTCCCCCCTCCTTTTTTATTCTGCAAACCAAAGTACTATGCATGATGAACAGTTTTTAAAGGCTAAGCTCCTGTTTTAGGATCGGCCATCCCCTTAAACGCCTACAGTCCATTTACCAAGTGAAATAACAGAGTAAAAATAAACTCATGACCCTGAAAGCATTGGTGGCTGCAGAAAGACTTTTAGCCCTTTAAATTACAGGTTGCAGAAACATTACACTGAATCATTTGATCCTTAAATTGCTTTCTAAATTCTGGATGCCTTGCATCAAACTCCAACTCCCAGCTACCGAAGAGATCTTGACATAAAGCATGATGGCTAGCTAGTTATAACCGAGTTTGGTATGAAATAATAGAAAAGCTTGCCTTTGAGAGAGCAGGAAGAAAACCTGACTGCAAGAAAAGGGTTGTGAAGTATCTATTCTTCTGTAATCAGTAGTTTAGCTTTTTCTACTCTGTATGTTGTTTTGCTGAATCTGTCTTTGTACAGGCAGTGTCAGATCTGGTACACACATCTATCTACTAGCATACTTCATAAATATAATCCTAGCTTCCTCAAAAGAGAATTTCCTGGAGCCTCACTTACCCCATAATATATACTGCACTTTATAGTGCATGAAATCCAGGGGTCACAGTAGTCAGCTGTGCCCTGAGTGGACCAGATCAGTGTTTTGGGTGGGGAAACCTCCTTTTGTGTATTCAGTTAGAAGCATTAGAATAGCTTAGGAGCCAGGGATATGTCATGTAAATGAACTCAAGCAGCTCTACTACCTATTATGCTCACAGTTTCCTTCTATTCTGAGGGGCCTCATTGGGTCTAGGAATTAGTACAGCCCTAGGGCTTCTCTATTTGATTAACCAGAGCCTGGATTTGTTAAACTCCCAGACATGCCACAAAGTCCTTTTTCCTTCCTGGAAGCTTTTGAGTAAGGATTCAAAGGTGAAAGGGTTGGAGGTTAAAGTTCTGACTCTCCTCTCCTTCAAACCCCTTCTCTTGAAGAAGAGAACAAAACAAATCACTTAAGCATGTGCCTATCTAACTCAGTATTGCCATCTCTCATATGTTTTGTGTTGATCTTAAGGCTTTAGCTGTGGGAACTGAGGTTCAAATGCTCAGCTTTAAATTAAAACCCAATTTTGTAGTCCTTGTGGTTCTGGACTACAGCTTGAAAATATGAGTCCAAGGAAAAATAATATCTTAAAGAAAATACTGCCCTATTACTTTGGAATGTAGTGCTTGACTCAAGATTTCTGAATACCTGCATTTGGCAACATTGCTAGCTGAAAGCATGGGATTACTTCAGTAAAATAAATGGGACTTAATGTATGTTTTATAAACCTTACTGAGTTTGGGTCTGAGAATGACTTAGGGACAATTTTACAAAAATGTGACATACTAACAGGAAAGCTGGCTAACTGGAAAAACTAACTGCATTTTTGTATTGTGAGCATAATCCTTTAAACTGTATTCTGCTGTTGGGGGGCTGTGATGATTTGGACACTTTACTACACAGAAGATCAAACTTCTGATTGTCTTCATGAAATTGCTGTGCGATGGAGTGTCCTGTGGTCAGTGGTGGTCACAGGGAATGTGTCGTATGTTTGTTGGCCAGGAACAACGTAATTTGCAAAAAGGTTACGTAGCTACCTATTTAGGCAAAGAAACCCTTGGATAATGACTCAGACTTAAGCTGTGGATTTTAATATTCCTCCTAGGATTTTTCTCTCTCCTCTGCCTGTGAGGAGGAGGTAGGGAATTGAACAAGGTGGAGTAATGGATGAGCAGAGTACTTTGTACTTGGCAGGGTTTACAGTCTGGGGTTGTATTTTTCCTTTCTGCAGCATACCCCCTAGGGAAGATGCCTGTATGCAGAGTGTTCAATTATCTAAGCTGTCAGGAACATGCGTGTTGTCAAAATGTAGGCTTGCAGCAGATTCCTGGTGATCTTTACAGATGGCCCAGGTCGTCTTCTCATACCTTCAGCTTAAGTGCTGGATTAATCATTTCAATCATTCACCCGAAATGGGCTGAATTGTGAGTGTGTTTAAGACAGAGAGGTAAATGGCATAGGAAAGAGCCAAACTGTCATGGAGGTAGGGTTGTTTTTTTGTGGTTTGTTTTTTTTTTTTTTTTGTCTGCTGGCTAATTAGGTACACTACGGCAACAAAACATAGAAGATGGCTTATCTCATTCCAGAAGATGCTAAAGACATTAAGGATGTAAATGTCATTGTGCTCAGAAAGAGAAAATCAAGATATTGTGAATGAAAGAGTAAAGACTGTCTTAGATATATGGGCTGAAGGAATTTGGTAGGAAAACTCCTGACCAGGAAAGATGATCATGTGCTCAGCTTGAGTTATCACTGTCAGTTTGAGGCAAAGATGAACCAACATATTCTGTAGCTTTAGTAAGAGGTCACAGGCAGGCTCTGAGAAAATATGTGATTTGAATTAGATAGCTGTGAGTTTGCTCGGCAGGGGTGTCTGGCTCACAGAAACTAGGTTACTTAGTGGTCCACTTTATTTTAGCATGAATAAAAATAAGCAATGTAAGTAATGGGACTACCTTTGGGGAGAAGAGTGGAGATTTGCTATATTCCCTACTTGTTTCCATTCAGAAGTTCCTATTATCAGCCTTCACTATTCCTTGGAGGAAAATGCTGAAAGAGATGGGCAGCGCAATGAACAACTTGTTTTAAGCTTTCAGGAAAATTGGCAACGCTCAAACCACATCAGCGTTCAAAACTGTGAAGCTGGGGATGACCTCTATCTGAGAACAGAGTTCATAGCTGAGAGAGAGAGTCTAAATCTGGCCACTTTCGGGTAGCTAATACAGTGAACAGCAAACTTTGTGGAAGGATTGTGTATCTGTGTGTCAGCCTTCACTGTCCCCCACCAGATATTAAATGAGACAGCGAATTCTTACTTTAGGCCCTGACTTGGCAAAACAGGTTACATCATTGCATTGTTTTCAATTACTCCCATGCTGGAAGCTAATCTCTTCCTTAAGTGCTTTGTAGACTTGAGCCTGTGGTTCTTTTTGAGATTTGGTTGTAACTTTCTTGTAATATTTTGCAAGCCATCCATCAACTATGCAGATAAAAAACCTTAGCTGCACAACCCACACACAAGGTAGAGAATTTCACGCAGCTTTTACACTGGTGAGCTTGATTCCCCTGACAGGGTGAGCTTTCCTTCCTGACCCTGTGTTACGGCCCTGCTTGTGACATGCCTTTCTCCCTCTTCTTTCCAGGAGCAGTGTAACGTGAAGCCCAGGGCAGAGAGCCCTGGCAGGAACTCACAGTCTTTTGACTTGTAAATGCCTCCTTTTTTCAGTAATATGAAGGTATACTAGCTACAGACATAATAATCTTTCCCCACCTTCCACAATGACTTTGGGGCTGTTAAATAATCTGGTTACGTTTGGAAAACATTTTGACATTCTTTGCAGAAAGATGCCATAGAAAAGCAAAGTATCCATATTACTGCTTTATAAAGGACCCCTTTAAACTAATGAGGCATTAATGAATGGACTGGTACGTTGAATCTTTCTCATGTAGGAAGGGCGCAAAGTCATTTCACATAAATTGCAGCCCATTATTATAAATAGTTTGGCATGGGTTTCCCTAGAGGTGGAACTTCAAGCCAAATATACAGCAGCAGCTGTGGTGACACGTTATGCAGAAACTGTTCCAGGCGCTGTGCTGGAGGAGTTGGTGTTGCAGGATAACAGCACAACGGCACGTATTTAGAGCCATCTTACAGCAGCAATTCTGGTTTATACTGAAGGTCTAAAAAAAAATCTGTGTGTGCCTGAGCTGAGCAATGTGAGTCTTCCTCCCTCTCATCATTTCCCAATGATTTTGTATCCGACTTAACCAACTACATTCACTGTATATCAGATTTTAATGATTGAGAAGCCTCTCTTAATTAAACTTTCTTATTTTGATAAGAAATAGTTGTGTAAATTGTTGCTGCGATACTCCCAAAAGTATAAATTTTCTCTCCTACATCTGACTTTCAAGGTCTGTGCTAAACTGGAAGCAATATCAGGTATTGGCCAATAACTGGTGTGCAAATTCATCCCCAAGGCATATAATTATAGTTAGGTCTCTAGGAGCTTTCGAGGAGAATTTTGCTCTCCTTTCAGATGAATTTTAGGAAGGTTACACAAGTTCTTGAAAGACTGGGGAAAAAAGGACAGTCATTTTTTTGTGTTTGCAGTGACAGTCTGTGCTTACACGGCTTAAAGCTGCCTACTCCACTTTTCCAGCGGGCCAACAAACTTCCAACCTTTGTCCGGCATGCTGACAAATCCCTAGAAATCAGTCTGCCATAGATTTGCTTGGCTTCTACAGAATAGTTTCCCATCCTTTTTAAATTCCTACTGGCTTTATCCCTGAGACCAGCCCTGCTGATCCTTCGTACTCTGCTTGTGCTCAGCAGGGATCCACAATGAAAATTTGAGTACCTTCGAACACTGGTGACTGGGAATGGTGCCAGCCAGGCCTTCTACCGGGCCTCACCTTCTACTGGCAAGCCTGCAGGTACCTGTTCCTCAAGGCAGCGTTTTGTTTCTTCTCTTGTTTCCACAGCTGAATCCCACAATGCACGCCTATGGATAGCGTGCGTGTCGGAGTGACGGGGCAGACGCAGGAGGGCAGCAGTCAAGGTGGAGACTGTGTGTCTTGCAAAGGTGAACAGGGATATTTTCTTTCATTATATGTTCTTCCTCAAAATAAAGCATCTTGGATGTTCGTGGGATAGGACATCCTTTCTCCTCTTTGCTTTGCAGGAGAGTAGCTATGTTTCTCCTTTCCTCCATTAACCTCCCAAGACTTGTGTGTGTGTGCGTGCGTGCATGTGTTATTTCACAAATGGGATTTGGACAGACAGTAGGGATAACAATTACTTTTTTTTTCTGACTCTCTGGTTTCTGAGAATGTCTGTTGATACCTGACTGAGAGCAGGTTTCCCCCCCACTGCAAAGCCTGAAATTTAGTGTTGCCCTTTCTCACTCCAAAACTGGTTCTGTGGTTCTTGTCTAAGAATTGCTTAGTGCATTTTTTTTGCATTTTTTTAATGTCTAACATGGGCTTTTATTAATAACACAAGCATATTAGTCATATTCAATAGCACTTTATGGTAACAAGTCCAACATCTGATTTCCGATTAATCTTACTTTGGGTTTATTTGCAGCCTTTAATTTAGTACTTTAAACAACCACACAAAAGCATCCTATTTGTGGGCTTTTTTTGAGTCTTGTACTCTTGGGATTGAGTCTGGCTCTCAGGTGCTTCCCTGCAACTTTCCCAAAATTCCAGAAACTTTTGTATTTGGAGATAAGTAGAGAATTTGGTCCTCAGTCACTATGGGTTATTTTTTCTAACTCTCTTTAGAAGATTCACCTCTTTAAATCTGTTGCCTGACTAACATCTCAGGTCTTCTTTGGTGAAGTGCTGTCACCTGGCAATACTGGAGATTAATGTTACCTTTTGTTTTTCTTAATAATTTTATTTTGCAATAGATTTTAATGTAAGTAGTCCATTATACCCAACATAATGAGCAACTACTGGCTCTGCAAGAGGCGTTTATATGCTGCTTTCAGCTGGCCACAGCCAGGACAGGCTGGGTGTCAGGGCTCTGAGGCCACTAGCAGTCCTGATGTCCCTGACCGGCATCCCAGGTCTCCCCCCTTCCCTGCCCAGGGCCCCGTGCCAGCCCCTGCCCCAGCCATGCCTCAGCAGGGCCGCTCTCCAGCTGCCCGCAGCCCTGCCCGGCCTGGCCACGGGCCCGCTGAGCCAGGCCCACCCGCAGGCCCAGGGCCGGGCCTGGCTTAGTCCCATCCCCAGGGAGGTGCCGGATGCCTGGGGCTGCCCCAGGTGCCCTGCTCCTGGCTGGGGCTGTGGGATGGGCCCTGGCTGCCAGGCCCTGCCCTGATGGACCCCATGGGGAACGTTTGGTGTAATGGCTGCTTCTCCACCTGTTCCTCAAATTTCCCTTCTCACTGTGAGCTTTGGGAGTGCCTGTTTGCCTCTGATCGATGGCGTTGGCTTACTGGGTTTCTCCTCATATTCCTTGTCTCCTTCACCTGTGCGTTTTTTCATGTAGGGGTAATTTAATTGTTGATTAAGTGTATTGCATCAGCGTTACCTCACATAACTATGCTTTGATGTTGGTGAGCCTGGCATGTAGCACTGGTTATATGTAACACTGCTTTTTTTCCTAGTGAAGCAAAACCACTTTTTTTGGGGGGATGGCTCAGCGGCTTGTATCTGAGTAAGTCCTAGTGATGAAGCTTGAAGAATGGTCCCCATAATTATCCAGGGATTTTTTTTCTCCTCTGCTTTTCCTTGTCACACAAACTCTGGTTTCTGTTTTCTGTTCACCAGCTTTCTGTCTTTCCAGTGATGCAGAGTGGTTTTTAAAGTAACAGCGTGATCTATTCATCTGCAAATGTGATTGAAAACAGTTTACTTGTAGTATCTTCAGTCATTTTTGAAGATTGCTCACGATTTTGAGGAAAGGAGGGGAGAGCTTATGGCTTTTGATGACTTGGAATTGACCAAATGTGTAGTTGATATAGATCTTGCCCTCATAACTGTTGAATAGATTGCTATTTTATTTCTTCTCACTTGCATATAAAGGTATTTTACAGATGGTATTTGGTTTAGAGGTAGGGAATGAGTTTGCCTGGTGTTTCTGTCTGTCTGCTCTCTTTATTCTCACTGTTTGTAGGTCTTTGAATGTAAGTGACAAAGTGTGTATCGCAAATTGAGGAGGGATTCCCGAGCTGCCTAAATACCCGAGCTGAAACACTTAGCGGGAATTCCTCCTTTTTTTTTTTCTTGTCTTTTCTTTTAAATGCAAAATCCTACTGTTCATCTGTGCAGCTATGAATGCATGCCCTAGAAAGATCCTGATGGTATTTGTATTAACTTCTGCGACTGCTTTTGATTTGACAGGCGAAGCAAGTCACAGAGGGCAAGCTGCTGCACTGCACCGCTAGTCTGTGACCTGTTTGTACATGCGAGCAGAGCAGTGGAGGGAGGCTGGATTTTTTTTTTTTTTTTTGGTGCCTCTTTGTGCCTTTCCTGGGCTGTTTAATGTGGCTTTGGGTATGCTTATGGAGAAGTTAGCTCTGCTGACTGTCGTTTCCATCGAGGTGTCTGAGAGGGCTTTCAGCCATACAGCTGTGCTAGCAGAAAGTTCATTTCAGGCTCGAAGAGAAGTGGTGTAATTACGTGGGAGGAGGTCCAGGAGGGGTGAGTGCCCGTGACTGATGGACATGGTGGGCGCTGTGCAGGGTGGCCCTGGGTGCCAAGTGGGGTGGCCCCTAGCTGCAGCAGTGTGCCCTAGCCCTGTGGCCTCCCATGCCAGCGTGTGTGGGACAGACTCAGAAAGGTGGACAGGAGATTAGGGTTGAAAATAAGTGCATAGCCCTGAGGGTACTGCGTTGAGTCCAGCGCTGCTGAGACTGTGCTAGGGAGCTAGGCAGCTTGGAGCTGCCACGAGCTGTGGTAGGGACAGTGCAAGCCTTAGCCTGACATCCAGCTTCCTCCTTGTTGAATGGTCCCTATTACCCCACAGCTCTGTTTGGTGAGCTACACACTCTTGCTCATGCAAAATACCTTTCTACCTTTGGCCTTGCTGCTGTCATATGCCTCAAGCTGTTATCCGAAACAAAAGTTGGCATTGCAAATCATTTGGTGAGGAAGACTTGTCTCTCGCCTGCCACCCTGGCCGTGCTTCTATGCTGCATTGTAAATGGGCTGTACTAGGGAGGAAAAAATGCCCTGAAATAACAAAATACTTGCTTTGATATTTTTCTAGTGGGGAGGGAAGGGGAATATGAGTGTTTTGGAAAGTCCCGTGTCCGCCAGCGTTGTGTCCTGTGGGAAGAGGGGTTTTGGGCCCTAGTCACAACGGGGGTGAGAAGGGTGGGCAGTGAGCTGCCTTCCTGGGCTGTGCTCAGTGGGAGGGAGCCAGGAGGCATCCTCTGAGGCACCAGCTCAGCTGGAAGGCCAGGGAACGGGGCTGGGAACAAAGGAGCATCAGCCTGTGCAGACAGGGAGACAGCCAGCCCATCAGGGAAGGGATTGATTTTTCCCACCAAAAGGTCTTCTTTGTTTTTCTCTTTGCTAAAGAAAAAAAAAAAAGGGAAAAAGAAAAACCACTTATTTAAACATGTTCGGTTTATTTTTTTCCCCACTGAAAATGTTTCATTTTTATTTTGAGGAAAAATATAGACAATTTCAGACAAAATATTTTCTTTACATGCTTTCATTTTGCTAAGACCTTTTTCTGTAACAGAGGATGTTTCTGTGTGTGATGTGTGCATGTTTATGTACGTGAGAGAGCTTCATTAGCTTCATCTGCCTATAAGTACGAGGGACTGAGTGCTGTTCAGTTAGGTTCTCCCTCCCTCTGCAAAGTAGGTAGAAATCATCAATAAAAGGCAGGCTGGCCAGTGCTGCTCTGGGATGATACATGTACACAATATTTATTGGAGTTGCATAGTTCTGACACTAAGACAAAATTTCTGCTACCTATTAGTTTTTCAGGATGTCATTAGTGCTCCTGGTTTTTGTGTTTTTTTTCTTTCTTTTTTTTTTCTTTTTCTTTCTTTGCGTGCGTGTGTGTGAATTATTTTTGAGCAGGAATTACCTCAAACAGCCCATATTTCTAATATGTTGTAATACCCAGACTTGTCAGAGTGCTGACCACCTTTACCTCCTTGAAGTCAAGCACAAATGTGTTCAGGATCTGCTGGAAATCGTTGCCTCTCACAAAGGGAATTTCTTTTGCCTCAAATGTAGCTATGGCATTTTGCTTCACTGATAACAATGAAGGGTAATAAAGATACAACTGCAGCCTTCAAGAAAGAGACCAGTAAGCATCGTTGCTTTGAAGAACTGTTACTTGATGAATTGTACTGAAAGACTGCAAAGCCTTCTCATTTTAGTTCCCTACACAAAAATAACCCTTTTTGATCTCAAGATTTCTTAATTACTAAAGAAGAAAACCTACTTCCATGGTCTTTAATTTCTGTTTCAAGAATATGCCATTAAAACAACCAACCAAACAAAAAAATCAACTGGAATTATAGGTACATCAGCTCTTCCACTTGACATGCTTCAGAAGCCCCCAAAGACTGGCTGATGTGTAAATACATTTTAGCAAAGACATGGGTAAAAATAGAAGGGAGTCAAGAAATTAACTACTGTTGCTCAGAAATGACTGGACTAAGTAATTTTAAAAAAGATGGCAAGGCACTACCTTGGTACATGCAATAAGGTACAGCCATGGGCCCCCCCTACGTGGGACTTGCAGTAGGGCAGCTGGGGCATGGCTCAGCCAGTTCCTGTGGCACCCGGGCTGTGAGGGAGGGATCTTGGTGTCCCTAAAATGAGGGACAGGATGAGTAGCTGCCTAAAGCCATAGCAACCACTAGGCGAGAGACTTAGGTGGAATTAAAGCCATCTGGATCTGTCATTTAGCCTTTCTGTGGATCAGTCCCCCATCTGTAAAAAGGTGATAATCAGTCATTTTTCTGTCTGTCTTGCTGGGATTTGAGCTCTTCATAACTAGAGTCCCCCTCTCTGTTCTGCAAGTCAGGATGGTGCCTTGTACAAAAAGGTCCTGATCTTGTTTGGTGCCTCTAATTATTGCCATAATATATAAAAAAAAACCAGTGAAAGTAAGATTACAACCTCAAGGTCAGCTTCTGCTGTATTACACTCACCCTTTCCCACTGAAGCCTGCCAGGGTGTTACTGAACACAGAATTTGGCCTTTAAGGTTTCAGTGTACAATATGCACATCTTGTGCTGAGATTAAATATGAATATGTTTAAAGGTCTGCTTTCAATCCAAATTTTGAGGGCTTGCCAAAGTAGCAGAGATTGAGATAGGATCTTTTGTACTATTAATTGAAGGCTATGCTTTTATTTCCTTTAAATTTTTTTTAAAGCCTCCCTTCTGTGGTGGAAGATATCTTGCTGCTGCTTGGATTGATTCCAAATACTGTTTTCCCCTTTAGCTAGAGCTGCAAAATGTAGTGGGTTTGATTCCTTGCTAAGTATCTTTTGTTAAATACTCACAATTCAGAGTTGCAGATACCTTAAGGTGAAAGGGAAACCAGATCAAGATGCTATTAGCTGCCACTAGAAAGAAAACATGCCATAATGTCATACGAGTTAATAACTTTAAGTAGCCTGTAAGATGCTGCTGTGGAATTAAATGCTTAACAATAATTCAAAAACGGCTTACAGAAATTTAAGAATGTGGATCATTTAGTATAGCTGAAATTATGCTCCTGGCATATATGTATGACACATGAGAGCACTTACCTGGAAATTTATTACCCAGCTCTGAGCAAACAAAGCATGACCTACATTTGACTAAAGTCAGCTGTCTCTGGCTAATCCTATGGGCTTCTTTTTATTAATGTCACAATTGCTAATGTGGTATAACATTGTCATTACTGAATAGCACAGCGGGATAAGCTGCAGCTGTTATTTCTCTTTCTATACCTACTAACTCATTAAATTTGAGTTTTGGGGAATACAAATTGTAAAGATTATTCAAATTCTGATTGAGAAATGGGACTACTGGGAAATTGATGGTATATAAAGTAAAACTTTGAATCAAGGATTTCAGTGGGGTTTTTTATCGGGAAGGTTGGAATATTCACAATTGATTTCCCCTCCCCAGTTCCTCGGCATTAGGCTCCAAATTAAACCTGAGGTAGAATATCAAGAAAAGTAATAGAAAGATAGAAATTATTGCATGGTGGGTACTATTCTTTCTGATGGAAAGGTAAAATGCAAAGCTTGTGTAGAGAGAACACTGAATGAATGAGCTTTGTACCAAGAGATCAGCAATACACTAAGTATCCCATAGTTATTTTAAATAGCATAATTTCCTCATTTAAAATACCTAAAAAGCACTGGAGTTTAAAAACTTTTTTTTTAAACCAACTTTTACATAATTCTGTAGCATATGTGGAGGCAGGTCTTTGGACTTTGGTATTTCCACAAACACACATGGCAGCAAGAACTGATTTCTTCAAGAAGAAAAGGGAAATTTCCAATTTGTCTGCTTCAGGACTGAGACACTGCTGTTCCTTTTTCCTTTAATTATGCTAGGCTTTTTCTGAGAGCCTTACCTCATGCTTACTTTTCTTCTCATCCTAATGTCTGGTTGAAAACTTAAAAAAAAAAAAAAAATCCAAATTTTAGTGTGGAATCAGAATGAAGCTCATCTTTCCCTAAATTTCCTTGTACTTAATTTCAGCTTCTATCCAAAATTGTGGCTGCTTCTACAACCGTGGGCAGGAATGACAGTTTCCAAAGCGAGGTCTTCCAAGCTGGCTGCAGCAGGGTAATGTGGCTGGCTGGGAGGAACACCCCTGGCCCAGGGGCCTCCCGGGCAGGCAGGCAGCCAGCCATGCAGCCCGCACACCAGCTCTGCGGAAGCCTGGTCGGGGTAGGAGGAGGCATTGCTGGGGCTTTCCCACACCCCAGCTATTTTCTGCTTGCTGCAAAGCCAATGGAAACTGTGTCAGCCAGCGCAAAGTTCGGTCAGTGCTCAGAGGTCAGGCTGCAGGCTGGATTTTAATGGAGCTACA
This sequence comes from Mycteria americana, assembly GCF_035582795.1. Classification (NCBI taxonomy): domain Eukaryota; kingdom Metazoa; phylum Chordata; class Aves; order Ciconiiformes; family Ciconiidae; genus Mycteria; species Mycteria americana. The sequence goes on along the minus strand of NC_134366.1, from coordinate 42,684,330 downwards.
CTGATGGTTGCAGCTGAGGATCTGGCTATTAATTTCCATTCTATTGTTATAGTGAATAGGTTTATAAGCTAAATTCAGTGCATGATCTATTGCTGTATTATGGTTTTCAAGGGGTGTAAAACCCTTGACTTTCATAGTTGAACCTGGAGAAAGGCAATGGTGTTTAAGGGAAAAAAAAAAAAAGGGGGGGGGATGGAGGGGAAGGGGTGCTGGGGGACCTGAAAACTGGTGTATGATCTTGTAATGGTGGTGAGAAATACATGGTAGTTGGGCTAATCCAGAAGCTTGGTTGAATCTGAATTCCTCAAATCAAGATTAAAACCTCCTGCATTCTTTAGATAAATTGGAATAAAAATGATCCCTTAGGCATTCATGCACTTCATTACATTCCCTCCTCCTCCCTCCCCTGCCAACAGAAAAAAAACCAACCCTGTTAACTTCTACATTCATGTTTAAAGGGTGATGTCAGCTTCTAGGCTGTTGCTGACTACTCCTGGGGATAGGTGGTCACCCCTATGGTGGATGCTCTCCACTCAGTACGTGAAGGAGATAAGTGCTCTGTAATGTCAATGAACCTAAAAAACTGGGAAGCAGTATGGAGAGGAGGGGACTTGAACTGAGATGTCATAGCTACAGAGGTGGGATAATGCACTGAGCAATCTTTGCAGGTAATGGGTGGAATTTGTTCATGGGAATTGTCTGGAATAGAACGTCTGTGATCTCTATGATTATTGTAAATACTGTTCTCTATCCTCCTAAAATTTCCCTTTCCACAGCAGTGTTCCTTTTTATCTTGCTCCTAAGTCTTGATCGAGTCATCTTCAGATTTCGCAAAAGTGAAGCCTTTTCCCCCACCTACTTTTCTTGCACAAACTTGGTCTCATGTGAGCCCAACCTCTCATCTTCAGAAAGCGTGATCCCAGTTGCCTTCTTGATCTGCCTGTTAACTACTTCCATAAGCTGTAACTGCTACTCTAATACACTAGCTTTTAAAAATTGGGCTTGCTGAGGAGCCTGGGGACCATAGAGGATAGTGTGGAGCACAAGTGAGGAGATGCTGGGGCTGCTTGTAGAGCAAGGTTGTCCCAGAGTGTGAGGAACTCTGTGAGTGCGTGTGATGGGAGGAGAGGCTGCGCAGAATGATTCATATGGGAAATATGCCATGACCACACTGAAAATAAAACGACATCAGCTCAAATTCTGATGGGGTTTGTAGTGAGAAGAAACGCTTTTTCCTTTTTATTAGGTGGCTTGTGGTCTGTATGAGTAAGCTTGAGGCCTCAGCTTAATGCTTGACGAGCTGGCAGCCACCACAGGCAGTGGCATTCCTGTAGGAGAAGGACTTGGGGAGCTGAGAGTCTCTCCAGGGTATGACTTGGGAATGGGATGGCATGTGGGAGCTCTCATTGCTCTGCTTGTTCTGTGGAATATGAGGACTTCAGGAACATAAACACAGGACTTCTAATGCAGAATGCAAATAAATGTACTAAAAAATGACTTAAATATACTAAAAAAGAAAAGTTAGTTATTGGAGGCTTTTTTAACAGCAAATGCCACGGAATTTATGTTAGTTAGCCACCGGGCTGTATGTGGGAATTAGCTTAAATGATGCTTTGTAAGACACAATCTCCTCAGGATACATGAATGCTGCCCCCCCCCCCCCCCCCCCGCCTTGTTTTTCCTTTCCTTTCCCTCTTTTTTTAAATTTTAAATCTCCCTGCTTCTCCCATTTCCTGCCTCATGTTGTTATCAAAAATGAAACCAGAGCATTCCTATGCATCAAACAAAAGCAGTTCACTGATGGGGCTTGAACATGGAAACACACTCTGTCTCTTGACTTTCATGTGGGTCTTAGGCTGAAGAAAATAGACTGTACAGATCAGTCATGAAATGAACAGGTCTCATGCCATCCTTTTCCCATCCGTGCTGTAGGACTATTCCTCTTAGAGCAGTTTCTTCACCAAATGAGCCCTTTCCCTTCCCTCTGATTAGTAGTTTGCTCCCTCTGTCTGTAACAACTGATAAAGCAAGGGCAACAGCAGAGTCAGGTTTGAAAGCATTATTTGGGATCTTTAGATGTGGCTGTAAGGGAATGTATGATTGCTCATGAGTTTCCGATGGTTAGAATAAAGTTACTAAGAATAGAAATCTCTGTGAGCTTGGCTTCATCCTCCTGAGAACCAAAGCACTGAATGATCATCTTATTTCTAGTTTGTGCAATTTCAGGCTTGGGAAACCTTGTGGATAGCTGGACAATTGCCTGACAAAGGCATGAAGTTCGAAAAGCTAAAAACTTTTAGGGAGAGCGCACTCCTTTTGAACAAAAAAATAGTGAACATTGATTTTTTTCCTCTTTTGACAAGCTTTTTTAAGTTCTTACTTTTCAGGGGGAGGAGGTGAGGTTAGTTCACTTCCTCTTCCCTGCTGTCTGCTATCCATTGTGTTTGACGTCTGCAAAGTCTATGTGGGTTAAATGAGGAACTTTGAAAATGAGCTATCCATGCAACCCTGGGAAAGATGCTGGAGATACGTCCGCCTGCCTGCTTCCTGAAATACGGTTCTTCTGCTGGTAGATTCCATAGGTATTTCAGGGAAAGTCACATTTTTTTTTTCTGCCATCTCTCTTTCCTTGCCCGTGGCCTTGTTGCCACTGAAACAGCTCAGATGTGTGTCCTCTCCTTGCTGATTTTTCTCCTGCTAGTGTGGGGAAAAAAACCCACAACCACCACCAAACAAACAAAAACATGCAGAAGCTAAGGTTTCGCTTAAGAAAAGGCACCTTCTTTAAAACAAGTTCTGAGCTCTACCCATAATCAACCTAAATATTTATTGAGCATACATATTAAAGAACTTAATTTATGACATGAGAAGTAACTGTATATCAAAAAACCAAGTAAGCTTAAAACTGAGCAGTTTCACCATTGCTTCTTACAGTGCCAGTGGAAAAGCAAGTGTGTGAGCTTGTTAAGTCATGCGTGAGTAAACTGGCATTGCCATGTAGGCGTACGGGAATAGGGCAGGATACTGGCCTTCAGCACAGAATTAAACCTGACTGAACAATATTCTACAGCATGCAAAACAACTTGAAAAGTTAAATGGCTGGGAAAAATAAATGTCCTTAATAGCTTTCTTGTACTGAGGTACTTGGAATCATAAGCTTTTTTCTCTTAAACAAATGCCATCTTTAATTTCCAGATACTCCTTAAAAAAGGCAGATAGATTCTTTCTTGGCTGTGGTTTAATAGAAAAACCTCTTTATCAATTTTTCAAGGTATAAACCTGCACTATGTCTTGTTATTTCTAGCTTGACAGAGCAGAAGTTGTAAATCTTCAACATAATAGAATCCATTTTGCTAGATATTTCACCATGGGAAGGGCACTACTTTAATCAAGAGGCTATTTGAATGTATGTATGATTTTGTCCAAAGCTGCCTGCTTAAAACAGCTGATCTGTATCTGAACTTAGAACAGTTTTTTTTGGTGAACATGCAAATTAACTACATCATGTTATGAAAGTACCCATTCGTGACTAATAGCAATTATCAGAGTAATGCTGCCTTTGTTCTCCTTTCATTATCCTCAGAACTAATCGTTCTTGCCCATAGTGTAATATAGTATCTTTGGTAATATTTAATTTTCTGTAAGAAGAATAATGAAAGGAAAAACCCTGTGAAGAATAAGGAAGTTCTTTGTTATACACGGGAAAGATTAAGACTACTGCTTGCCACATGGGGGAGCTCAAGTATCAGGTTAGGAATTACCACTGCTGCCTGCAGAGCTCATTCCCCGGCCGAGTTGGCCTGGAAAAGTAACTCCTGGGAAGGGAATGCCCTGGCCTCGGGTCTGCCCCTGGGGGTGTGGATGAGGTTGCTGTAACTCTGTAGAAGTTAAGTGTAAGAGCATAATTTGGCCTGTGTTAGCGTTCTTACTCTTTCCAACTGGTATGCCATATAGATCACAGGCCAGCAAACCCTGGCTTCTCCAAACTGTTACTTTTCTGCAGTTTTCCATATCTGCTTCCACAACTCCTCCTCCTGCTGCAACATATAGGCCTAATTAAGGGGAAAGAAAATGATTGAAGTTGCTGATAAAAGTTATTCCTACCTTACTGTGCAATACTGCATCTTAGATTTAAGTAATGTAGATTCAGCTCCCAGATCCAGCTGTGCCAACATGAAAGGTCATTGACCTGCAGCTATTTTCAGTCCCTTTCTGTCCTACCAAAAGATTTTTTTTTTTTTTTTTTACACCAGGGCTCTGTTAGTGGAGCAGTTTATGTGAAATCTCCCTAGTTAGCTTCAGGAAAATCTGCCTGCATTAGATAAAATAGCTTGCATTAGTCTGGGCTGGTGGTGACCAGCAGGGCAGTCCTTTGCCTTGGTGGACGGACCTGGGAGCGAGGGCTGTGTGTGGGCTGTGCATGTCCCAGTCTGACCAGCTGGACCATCTTGATAGGTACTGGCTGGGTAGGGGGTCCCTGTTTTCTGCTCCCCACCCTCGTTCTCTTTTATGTAGGCTAGATAGTGCTTGTAAACTAGAAAACACTGGCTCTGATGAACTATTAAAAAAAGATAAATGAGATGTGGTATGGATCCTGCAGGAGGGAATGGGAGAGAGGCTAGAGGCCCCCTTTGCAGCTCGTTTCTTAAAGCCAAGTTTTTACAACCTGCTGACTCAGTAAACGTGTTTACCCTTGGTTTAAAGTACCAGTTTTAGCTGATCCATCTGGCTCTCCCTGACGTGTATGATGGAGTGTCTGTGGGAGCAGCTCGCCTGGCAGCTCTCAGGGGACACAACTGGCCACAGCGAGGTGCTGGGTTGGAGGCAGGGATGGGCAATGGACTGGGGAAAGAACAGCAGTCTGAGGCCTTTGTTTTCTGTAACAGCTCTCTTGCACTGAGTATTTCTGGTTGAAAACAGGCTCTTCCCTCCTTTCACAGTAATACAATCATGACTCATGGCCTCCCTTCAGATTAATTCCTGTTGTTATCAGTCTTATCTTTACTGATGAATTGTTGTCAGACTATTATTACTCCTCTCCTTCCCATAAAGTATAACCACTTAATTCTCACCCTTATACCTGTGCTGTTGATGGGGTTAGGTGTGCAACGCTGTGGCATCTGCACTGTGCTGTAGGCACACATAAGCTTTTGGAGACTCCTAGAAATGTGAAACCACCTCAGAGGTGGTGGTGTATCTGAACTTCTGCATTTTTCCTTTTATTATTCACATTGGTGGTCTTAGCTGGGGCACTGCACGCTGGCACAGCAGAAGCCTGAAGAGCTTTGGGGTTCTCTAGCCACTTCCGCTTCCTGCAGCTAGCTTGTGAGGGAAACAGCAGCCTGTATGTTTTGTAAGAGGCGAAGGTAGTTAAAAGTAGCCATTGTTGCTGCTTACCAGTTCATTTTAAGTGACTGTGCAAGTTTTTGTGGCATGATATGCTAAAACTACAAATCTCAGTCTTCTGAAGTTGATGATTAATGTATATTCTGAAATTGCTTTATTTTCCTCCTGGGTCAAATTAGTGAAAAAATCTCTGACTTTTAAATTTATAAATAACTCTGAAAGACTTTGTGTTCTTGTAAATCTTTGGTTGGAAAGGCTAAGATAAATGACATTAGTTGCAACTGGCCTTATTTATACAAATGATTTAATTTTTACGTACTTTTGCCTCTGAAGAATGTTAAATTTTTCAACTTGTTTTATAGGGATGTCTTGCCTTATTTCATAGAATCATAGGATTGTTTAGGTTGGAAAAGACCTTTAAGATGATCAAGTCCAACCGTTAACCTAGCACTGCCAAGTCCACCACTAAACCATGTCCTGAAGCACCACACCTACACATCTTTTAAATACCTCCAGGGATGGTGACTCAACCACTTCTCTGGGCAGCCTGTTCCAATACTTGATGACACTTGCGGTGAAGAAATTTTTCCTAATATCCAATCTAAAACTCCCCTGGTGCAACTTGAGGCCATTTCCTCTTGGTCTATCACTTCTTACTTGGGAGAAGAGACCGACCCCCACCTCTCTACAACCTCCCCTCAGGTAGTTGTAGAGAGTGATAAGGTCTCCCCTCAGCCTCCTTTTCTCCAGGCTAAACAACCCCAGTTCCCTCAGCCGCTCCTCATAAGACTTGTGCTCCAGACCCTTCACCAGCTTCGTTGCCCTTCTCTGGACACGCTCCAGCCCCTCAATGTCTCTCTTGTAGTGGGGGGCCCAAAACTGAACACGTTATTTGAGGTGTGGCCTCACCAGTGCCAAGTGCAGGGGCACAATCATTTCCCTAGTCCTGCTGGCCACACTATTTTTGATACAAGCCAGGATGCCATTGGCTTTCTTGGCCACCTGGGCACACTGCTGGCTCATGTTCAGCTGGCTGTCAACCAACACTCCTAGGTCCTTCTCTGCTGGGCAGCTTTCCGGCCACTCTTCCCCAAGCCTGTAGGGTTGCATGGGGTTGTTGTGGCCCAAGTGGAGGACCTGGCACTTGGCCTTGTTGAACCTCATACAATTGGCCTTGGCCCATCGATCCAGCCTGTCCAGATCCCTCCGTACAACCTTCCTCTCCTCAAGCAGATCAACACTCCCGCACAACTTGGTGTCATCTGCAAACTTACTGAGGGTGCACTCGATCCCTTCATCCACATCGTTGATAAAGATATTAAACAGAACTGGCCCCAATACTGAGCCCTGGGGAACACCGCTTGTGACCGGCCGCCCACTGGATTGAACTCCGTTCACCACCACTCTTTGGGCCCGGCCATCCATCCAGTTCTTAACCCAGCGAAGAGTACACCCATCCAAGCCATGAGCAGCCAGTTTCTCCAGGAGAATGCTGTGGGAAACTGTGTCAAAGGCTTTACTGAAGTCTAAGTAGACAACATCCACAGTCTTTCCGTCATCCACTAAGCGGGTTACCTTGTCGTAGAGAGATCAGGTTGGTCAAGCAGGACCTGCCTTTCCTAAACCCATGCTGACTGGCCTGATCCCCTGGTTGTCCTGTACATGCCATGTGATGGCACTCAAGATGATCTGCTCCATAACCTTTCACAGCACCGAGCTCAGGCTGACAGGCCTGTAGTTCCCTGGATCCTCCTTCCAGCTCTTCTTGTAGATGAGCATCACATTTGCTAATCTCCAATCAACTGGGACCTCCCCAGTTACCCAGGACTGCTGATAAAGGATTCAAAGCGGCTTGGCAAGCACTTCTGCCAGCTCCCTCTGTACTCTTGGGTGGATCCCATCTGGCCCCATAGACTTGTGAATGTCTAAGTGGTGTAGCATGTCACTAACCATTTCCCCTTGGATTATGGGGGCTTCATTCTGCTCCCCATCCCTGTCTTCCAGCTCAGGGGACAGAACAACTGGTCTTACTGTTAACGACTGGGGCAAAGAAGGCATTAAGTACCTCAGCCTTTTCCTCAGTGTTGTGGTTTAGCTCCAGCCAGCAGCTAAGCACCACACAGCTGCTCACTCACTCCCCCCCAGTGGTATGGGGGAGAGAATCAGAAGAGTAAAAGTGAGAAAACTCGTGGGTTGAGATAAAGACAGTTTAATAGGTAAAGCAAAAGCTGCACACGCAAGCAAAGCAAAACAAGAAATTCATTCACTAGTTCCCATGGGCAGGCAGGTGCTCAGCCATCTCCAGGAAAGCAGGGCTCCATCACGCGTAATGGTTACTTGGGAAGACAAACGCCATCACTCCGAACGTCCCCCCCTTCCTTCTTCTTCCCCCAGCTGTATATGCTGAGCATGATGTCACGTGGTACGGAATAGCCCTTTGGTCAGTTTGGATCAACCATCCTGGCTGTGTCCCCTCCCAGCTTCTTGTGCACCTGGCAGAGCATGGGAAGCTGAGAAGTCCTTGCCTAGTGCAGCAACAACTAAAACATCCCTGTGTTATCAACACTGTTTTCAGCACAAATCCAAAACATAGCCCCATACCAGCCACTATAAAGAAAATCAACTCCATCCCAGCCAAAACCAGCACACTCATCCTTTATCACTATCTTTCCCCCTGCATCCAATAAAGGATGGAGATTCTCCTTAGCCCGCCTTTTGTTGCTAATGTATTTATAGAAACATTATTTATTGTCTTTTACAGCAGTAGCTAGATTAAGTTCTAGATGTTTAGTTCTCTGTTTCCTGAGATTTAAGGCGCAAAAAAAGAGCTCATGACCTTACTGTCTGAAATAGTTCAGAAATGTGACACATATGTTGGTTGCAAGGGTAGCTGCTGCTGCTGCTGAAAGTTCTGCTGGAAGAGTGGCAGTAGGAATCACTTCAAGAAATCCAAGTTTTTTCTGTGAGCCTGTACATCTTCCTGGCCATGGGTGTGAGTAAGCAAGCTTCACTTCTAATAAATTTAATATGATTCAAGAGTTCAAACTGGAACTTGGACTTAGAATGTGAACCCTGCAAAATCTACATTTGTACTCTTGCCTTTTTTTTCAATCTGCTGCAATATTAGCAAATACATTGAACAAGTTAATTTGGTTAAAGGTGTGGTAACTGCAGCAACATAGCACAGAACCTGTTCTAAATTAGCAGTTATGGGTGATAAATTACATATTTTTGAATTGCTAGGGGCAGAACATAAAGTGTGCAGTACCAGCAACTGCAAACTGCTGTACACTTTAAAAAATAAATTGTATGCAAACTTTATTGCTGGATTCTAGTGAAATAATAATAAACTGTGGGAAAGGTACACATTCTTTCAACTAAAATATACAGTCCTTGTATTAAGATGCAGCAATAGAGTAACATAGACTGTCCAAGAAATGCAAGGTAGTCCTAATTCCATAGATCTGGGATGTTAGAAACCTTAGTTTAGGCTGGAGGATCCCCTTACAGAAACCTGAAGTAATTCAAGTGTGCAGCTGAGCAAATAGAGGGCTCCACTTCAGTTGGTAGGAATTTGCATTGGTGGAATTGCATGGGGAATACGAGTGAGGAGATTTTGGCCAGGGAAGTGCCTTTTGCCACTGCTTCTTGGCAGTTTAATCTAATTAAAAGAAAGAAAGCTTTCCCAATATAGTTATCCTGTATAAATGTAAGAACTTCATAAAACCCTTCTCGCTTTACTTCAATCATTTAAGCAGCCCATAACGACACTCAGGTTAAAGAATTAAGCTTCAGTTCCTTGCTGGAAGTCTTCAAATATGATAATTCTTGAGGGATCTTTGAAAGAGCAGAGTTGTGCTGACCCTTTCGAGCAAGTCATTAATGAAACAGCTTTGTGATAAATAGTAGTGTGCTAATGACCTGCGGATGGGCTTTATAGAGAAAGGCACTGATCTCTTGGGGTCAGTAAAGCTGGTATTGCAGATTTAGGAAGAATGAGGGTGTTAATACTTCTGTTCCAGACACAATCCATCTCAAGCAGTTAAAATCTCTTCTGAAATCCTGACTACAGTGTCATTTAATACCTTTCACTTTTTTACACTTGACTTACGCCTTGTTTCTGTGTGCTGTATAGAATTGCTGTTGTATGTGACAGCCACTGAACTCATGGCTGTTAAAAGCCATCCTTCTGTTTCTGGAAGGATTTGCAAAGGCTTTTTTTTTTTTTTTTTTAATTAACGTTTGCAAGGGTTTTTGTGATCCTCAGAGGGGAGCATGAATGCAAGGCTTTCCGTTCTTATTGTGCCAAATCTGGAGTTTTCCCCCAGGCCTCCATTCTGTGGGAGTCAAGTGATGCTGGAGAAGGGCTGCGGTCCAGCTGGAGAGCCTGGCACATCTGCCATTGCTCTGCGCCTGCTACAAATCTTGGGCTCCAGCAGTTTCAGTGACTTTGAGAGGATTTCAGTGAGAATTCCTACCGGCAGGTGCTGTGTTGCCACGGTGCTGCTTTCTAGGCGCGTGCTTGTGGTTGTTACCTTGTACAGCAATGGGTTGTATTTGACCTTGGAAATACAGCAGAAGAAAAGAGGAGCATACCTCTTTGTTCCCTTGAACAGATAAATAGGTCTTGGCATTTTTTCATTTTCTCTTTTACCCCTCTTATTCACATTCTATAAATTAGGTGTTACCTTCTTTACAGTCTTGAAAACCTGGATGATTGTAAATTTATACAATTACTCTTCAAGGGTAAAAATCAATTTTTTTTTTTTTTTTTACTCAATTTCCTATTCAACCTTTCTGTTACTTTTCAGACTGTTGATTGTAGAAACTAAAGAGCTCTAAGTAAGTGTCACTAGGACTTGCCCCCTTTTCCATTTCACCTAGCAACATCTCTGTGTCCCCTGTCCCTCCACCCCCAGTCTAGGATGTCCCCCAGCAAAGCAAGAGATGGGTAAGATTGCTATTTCAAAGGTAAAGATAATTAGAAACACCCTCACGTTGCCCAAAGGAAAGAAATACTGGGGACCGGAGACTCTGTGAAGGTAGTACTTTCTGCTTCTATGGCAAGGCAATGCTCTGGGCAGAAGTTGTTGCAAAGCTGGAATGGCTGTGAACTTGCTGGCCTCTTTTGGCAAAACATTATTTTGGCTCTGTAGCTGAGTTCTGCTGCTCCCCTTCCTCCCCCAATAATCCCTAGCTAAATTTGAGGTGGGGGAAGACAATATTGAAGGATTTTGAAGAGAACTGTATTTATCCATGTAACAACATGAAACATGAGTAGTTCTTTGGAATGACCAAAACTTTTTAAAATTTAAGTGTCTAATATAGATCCTTAATAACTGATTTGACTCTTTTCAGAGGTGGTCAGTGGTCCCCAGATCCTGGGGTAGGGAATGTTCAAGACATTTTAAACTAAGGTGGTTTGCCTGATGCCCTAATCCTCAAATTCATGTGCCTGAGAATAGAGAGGAAAAATCCAGAAATTCATTCAGATGTTTTAACTGTGCGTTCCGTAACAGACCTGCATAAAGTGTACAATTGCAGAATGACAAGAATAAAGCTCTCCAAATTTGTAAAGCACCAGAAATCTGTTTGAGGAGCTACCCTGATATCTCCTAGGCTAGATGAGATAATGCATGATTAGAATATTTATAATCACTGATGAGAAGTAGGAATAATAATATTCACTAGCTGCAGTATTCTTTAACTTCCCTGTGGGTTGAAATGCCTATTAAGGTAGTTGAAGCATGTGGAGTGCTAATACAATACATAAGGATCATTGTGGGGAGAAAAGATTTTAAAATAACTTCTCAGTCTGCAATTTTTCTCTTTGTCTGGGAATGAGATCTCACTTTGCTCCCAGATTTAAATCCTGCTTTGATGAAATGCCTTAGGAAAGCCACCTTTCAAGGTACTGTCCTCTGTCTCCTTCTAGTGTTAATATGTACTTAGAAAACATTATGAAAACTAATGCAGAGGATTTTTCAGACATTAATAACACACTCATTTTCTTTACTAATTGCTGAATGGCTTTGCATTAAACCTGTACATTTTCACTTCAAATATGTGCAGCCTTTCTTTGAGTTGAGTGAAGGTATTTGCACTTTTCTAGCATGTGGTTAAGTTTCAGCTGCCCCTTTGAAGTGCTGTTTAAGGTTGTAATCCTCCAAGCAGTCTAGCACAAAGCTCAGCTGGAACTGCACCAGGACGATTTGCAGGGTGGAAGCCACTGTAGCACTTCAGTTCGGTCTAGCGGGGAAATGAGAAAACCCTCACAGATCCAGCAGAGAGCTCAAGAAATGGGAAGGTTTTCAAAGTTTCCTTGCCTCCTTCCAGCCATCCTCAAGCACCTGCTTTGTGAGAAGTTGTCTTTGGCTAAGATTTTTCTCAAAACCTTGTCTGCGTGTCTCCTTTTCGGAATAAGAGTTTTCAAGAAAAACATTGTGTAGGCTGAGACATGCCCAAATTAGGACTTAACAATGCTGTATTATGGATGTTATAACTGTGCTCTTCAAATGCTTCCAGTAAGCCCTTGTTCAGTCAGCTTTAGTCTTCGTGTGATTCCAGTTTCCAGAAATCCAGCTTTGTATGCCTTTGATGCCCTGTCAAAATCTCCCCCTCTCCTGTCTCTTCTATATGCTGCCTCTGAGGGTTTAGTCCTGCAAGATGTTGAATGTACTGGATATAATTAGAGGCATGAAAAATTCTTGTGTGCATCAATTGTTGCTCACACATACTTATCGGATGTCAAGCACTTCACAGGCATGTAAGGTAAAGATGCCATTCCAGGTGTCTCTCCACACACTTTAACAGTATATATGTCAGTGGTACTCTTTTCATTCCTGAAATTACACACATACTTTACTGCACTGGGACTGAAACGCTCAGCACTTTGCAGAATCATGATCTTGAAGACCATCTACAGTGTGTAGTTTGCTGTGTCTACTGAGAAAACACTTTGTATGCTGATTATATAAAATGGAAAGCAAGCCAAGCATGTTCCTGGTGGAGTAAGTGACCACAGACAGGCCCTCGGCTGCAGCTGTGCAGCAACTCCCAGTTCCTGCCCTCAGCAAATGACCCCCAACACTGAAAAGCAGAGTTCTGGGGAGAGGAAAAGAGCCTGACTCTTATTAGGGGAGGAGGCTTCTGCTTATATCATAAGCAACATTTTTTCTGAGGAAGAAACAGATATGACACGACCAACACTTGCCAAATATGACAGATGAACAGACTTTTACAGAGCAACAATATCTCGTGCAGTTTGATTGCTCACTGTTTGGCAGACCAAATCCAGGGAGCTAGATGATTGCATGTGAGCTTCACCTCACTGACTCAAAATGACTGTAATGCTCTCCTTTAATATATGGAATATCTTTGTTATATGTTGCTCCTTCAGATTTCCAATAGAAAATAATTTTTAGTATTTCTGTGTCTACAACTTTTATAACAAGTGGACCATAAATCCCCTCTCTAATATTGTGTGCTCTGTAGCACTGGTGATTTATCACAGGGATAATTTTATAACTTGAGTCACATGAGGACTCAGGTTGTAAACTGTATCTGTTCTAAATCTTCAGCAGTTTGTTCTGACCCAGCTCACTGCAGCACTTCCAATTCCCCCCAAATATGCTTTAGAGTAAGCTGTGCAATGGAATTTTATACTTGCCTTTACTGATATCATCCTGAACAAATGGAGAGAGGAATATTATGCTACGCTTTTATAATTTTGCTTTTGATGAGAATTTTATTCTTAACAAATGTTTCTGCTCATCCACAAAACTAATTTTGATTAAAAGACTGAGGTTTGCTTATCAAGAATTTGTATATATTTACCCTGCAAGCCCAAATACTCTGTCCCTTTTTTTTTGTAAGTACACTGTGAGCTGATTTAGGAAAGCATAGTTTCTGCAGAATCATTAAAATGTTTCAAGGATAGGAAATACCTTATTTTTCTAAAAACTTGACATAATGCAAATTAGCTAAGGTACAGCGTATGGATTGAGGAATTTCCATTTATGGCTAGTCCAGTGGATGTGGAGTCCTTTGGCTGTGTTTCTTCACACCATCCGAGCATAACACAGCTCCTTGTTTGCATCAACTTACATTAGTATAACATGCAAATCTTTAAGTCCAGATTTGCATCCTTTCTGATAACTAAAAGAGAAGATAACTTTCCTTCCAAAGCATTTTGTATCTCTATACCAGTCAATTGTAAAGCTTCTCAAGGGGCATCTCTTTTGTATTCTTAATGCACTACTTGCACATCCCAGACTCTTGATACATAATCTTTTAAACAGCAGAAAGAGCTCTGCTCTGTGATACTAAGACTTCTACAAAGACGAGTCATGTTTATGACATTGGGCATAGTTAAACTACTTATCCTATACACCTGTTTAAACTGATGTAGGTAAAATAGGCAGTTACTGAAGACAGCCCGTAAATCTGGCATTCTGTCAAGGCCTAGAGCAATCAGTTAGTGCCAGTGCAGAGTCATGGAATGAATTTTAAAGTAATCAGTTTATGCCAAGTCTTTCTTATCGTACTTGCAGGTCTAGTGGTAATAGGAAAGAAAAAGATAGCGATAGCTCATCTGGGAATGGTTCTTTTATGCAGAATAATCTGAAGCTATACAGAAAAACATAACTGTGAGCAGGAGTGGTCTCTAGCTTTTTTAGTTTTTATTTTTTAATTTTTTTTTTTTAAATCTTGAAAGGCACATCTTTCTTGCCACTGACAAGGCTTTACATCAGACAGTTGATTCAAAAAAGCTTGGCATTTATCTTAATTTTGCTCTTTTCAACTTCAGTGACACCATTTTGCCACTGAGTGGGAGTAAAGTTAGAATAGTGCTGAACATTTTGACAGGTTTTTTTTCAAGGTGGTAATTTCCTGGATTTGCAGAGAACTCTACCTGCTTGGCACATAGAAATCATACATTTCAGACTAACTCTTGGATATTCTATGAAGCCATAGAGAATTTCAGAAAATTTGGAGCAAAGTCTCTAATTTTGTTTCTCTTCTCCAGTTAGTACTGAATAAAAGTATTTTTTTGCATGTACATATGTGTGTGTGCTCTTGTAGATAAATATATACAGAGGTAGAGTTTAGCTGAGGTTATGGTGTGTTGAAAACTTTGGAGTGTTGTTTTGTTGTTTTTTTTCTCAGCTGAAGTTGTGTGTACGAATTTAGTCCCAGTTGGGAACTATTGATTTAGAACAGTTACTTCCTTCAAATATAAAAAACGAAACCCATTCATTTAAAGAGTGCATCACTAGGCAGGCTTTTTTGAATATTTTTTCAGTAAAGCTGCCTACCTCCCTGCTTATGATTTAAATAGAGGCAAGACTGCCTTTTGACACTGGAATACTTAGTGTGCTGTCACAGGTCACAGTATATTGGTTTTAGTTGTCTCTTTCTCTTCTGCTGCCATTTCTCTCCTTCCTTTCTGCCCTTTAATTGAGACCCACAGGCTATTCAGCAGGAGCAGGTCTAGATTAGCATTTCTGTCAGTCTGGAAGTCCTGTGATCTGGTACTGTTTCCTTCGCTGGGTCCGACAGTCACTTCTGGTGTCCCCTGTTGGCCTTGCACAGGGCCCAGGGCTTCTTTGAAAGGCTACCACTGAAGCTGCTTGGCAAATTTTAAGAGAAATTGATGAAACTGGAATGGTTTTCAGTTGTTTGACTTGGTCAGGATGAGTTGCTAAGCTCACGTATGACCCCCTTCCCAGTGGTTTCAAAGTGCAAAGCCTTGCTGGGGTTGAGCAGTAAGGCATGCAACAAGCCCTGCACCCTAAGTGATGGTTTTCATATGGCTGTGCTGACCAGCCCTTATTTTTCTGTACCTTTGCAAAAAGGGAAAAGGAAAAAAGATTCTCTGAGCATAAATGCCTTCTCAATACCCCCTAGTAAGCTGAAAATAGACCTGGGGAGAGTAGTGGGGGTTTTCCTTCTAGCCTCTGCGCAGAAAGGTTTTTGAAATGGGATTTCAAGGATACAAATATTGGAAGCTTGGGGGCCTGTTGATTGCTACCTCTAAGAAGAGACCTGTAAAAGCAAGTGAGGAAATGGGGGCAGACACTTTTCCAGGAGGAACCTAGTGACTCACATTAATACTAAGATTTGGCTCTGTGCGCAAGAAACAGGATTTCCACCTTGTATTCTCCTCTGAAGACTAGATCCTAAAAATGAATTAGTTTCTTTGCTAATGGATTTTGCTTTCTTGCACTTGTGTAAAAGTTTTTGTGCGACTATGGGCTTATTAAAATTTTAAATCCTGCTAGGGAGGGTGAGAAATCATCAATGCCTAAATCACTTTTGAGATTTAGGTTCTTTAGGCAACACCTCCAAAAACACCTAAAGCTTGTTCTAGTGTTTGTGTCCTACTTCCTTTCTGTTTACTTGCAGGTCATAAGGAAAAAAAAACCCCAGAAAAAATGAGAGATTGGATTTGCTGAAGAAAAAAAAAGATCAACATGAAAGACAGGAGGGAATTCAAACTGTATTAAAGAACTGTTTAAAGAATTCTGAAACTAGAAACAATTTTCTGTAAGAGCAGCAGATGTTATATAACCCCTCCCCTAGTTTTTAATGGAATGTGAAACTGTTGGACACTTTCTCTTTTGAAGGAGCTAGACATGAGAGTATAGATCTTTGTTTCAGGGAATTTGAGAATGTGTCAGACATCTCTGTGTATAAGGGGACTTTGAAGTATATTACTAAACTTTCTACTTGAAAGAATTAAAGGATGTTATATAGCTTTGTGTGAAAGGCAGCTTCAAAGCACACTGAGCAGTAGTGAAAGATCTGCAGTTACTAAATTTACAGTAAAGAGAACCTAGTAAGTCTTCCTTTTTATATATAATAGCAACATGAAATTTATGGAGAAGGCATATAAGATGGTGACTGAATGGACTAGTCAACAGGATATACGGAATTCTTTATCACTTAGTACTTTAAATCCAGATAATAGTGATGAAACAGCCATGGTTGTTCGAGGTGCTGAGTTAAGCAGGTTGCTGTGCTCTTCAACTTCAAATGGATTCTTCTCCTCAAAATAACTGTGTATTTAGTTGAGCTTTGATTTTATGCATTTTGACTAATGAAAGCTGTGTTTTCATGTTAAGCTATTAGAAGTCTGTTAGATTGCTGCACACCGATCATACCTCTAAGTTGTAACCTAAACTAGCGATGTTCTGTCTTGTAATATTTCAAGAAAACTTCCGGAGAGATGGGGTGAGAGAAAAATCCAAGAATTTATGTATTGTAGGAGGAAGCTGAGAGGTGTAAGAGGACACAGGACCTTAGGGTGTAAGTATACTTCTGTTAAAACCCTTAAATCTTCTAAGTTTGTCAGAGATCATCAGTCAGATGCTTGCTGCCAATAGCATATAACAGTTCTGAGTTCTTAAGCTTTTTCTCAGTTTTTTTCCCTGCTTAGGACCTGCACAGGGATGCATGTAAGGGTATTGTCTGAAGGGAACTAAGGATTATCTTCAGCTGGGAGGACCATGAATCCCTGGAGACAAGAGCCAGTGGGATGGTGACATTTGACTTGCTTTGACTGAATTTGGATTTTGAAGGCTGTGTCTGAGAGGTAGACTGGCACAAAATAAATTCGGATGTGAATTTACAGTGTGCTACCTACTCCATGCTAATTGCTCTTTTGCACATTTTGGTATGCTTGAGGGAAGGGATGCCATCCAGAGGAACCTTGACAGGAACCTTGGCTTGAGAAGTGGGCCAATGTGAATCTCATGAAGTTCAAAAAAGCTGAGTGCAACATCCTGCACCTGGGCTGGGGCAATCCCCAATATCAATACAGACTGGGGGGTGAATCAATTGACAGCAGCCCTGTGGAGAAGGACTTGGGGATACTGGTGGATGAAAAATTGAATATGAGATGGCAATGTGTGCTTGCAGCCCAGAAAGCCAGTCGTATCCTGGGCTGCATAACAAGAAGCCTGGCCAGCAGGTCGAGGGAGGTGATTCTGCCCCTCTACTCCACTCTGGTGAGACCCCACCTGGAGTACTGCGTTCAGCTCTGGGGCAGCCAGCACAAGGAAGACATGGACCTGTTAGAGCAGGTCCAGAGGAGGGTCATGAAAATGATCAGAGGGGTGGAACACCTCTCCTATGAAGAAAGGCTGAGAAAGTTGGGGTTGTTCAGCCTGGAGAAGAGAAGGCTCCGGGGAGGCCTCATTGTGGCCTTTCAATACTTAAAGGGGGCTTATAAGAGAGATGGAGAGAGACTTTTTACCGGGGCCTGTAGTGACAGGACAATGGGTAATGGATTTAAACTAAAAGAGGGTAGATTTAGATTAGATATAAGAAGAAATTCTTTACAATGAGGGTGGTTAGACACTGGAACAGGTTGCCCAGACAAGTTGTGGGTGCCCCATCCCTGGAAGTGTTCAAGGTCAGGTTGGATGGGGCTTTGAGCAGCCTAATTTAGTGGAAGATGTCCCTGCCCATGGCAGGGAGGTTGGACTAGATGATCTTTAAAGGTGTGTTCCAACCCAAATTATTTTATGATTCTATATGCATAGTACATATTAGGTGTGCTCAGTACCTTCATTTTCTTTGGAAGCAGGATAATCCACCTTGCACAGAGGCGTCATTAGTTTCCATGTAAGTAGTGACTAATGCAGGTTTATTTCATTCCCTGTATCCATGGCTTTTAAGCTTATCCGAAGAAAGATGTTGCTTGGAAGTATTTGGAAGAAATAAGTGTAGCCAGGAGGAGATGGCTGATGCAAGGACTGGATTAGGGGAAGGGGCAGGCAGGACTAAGACAGCTGCAGCTGGGAGAAGACACTGACATCAATGAGGACCAGTGATCAGGAGCAGAGGAAGGCCGTGGCTAGTGGGAGCTGTCAACTGACCCAGGGACAGAAGTTTGTTACACCAACTTACTGTGTATTAACTTTGCCATGTAAAGAAGCCTTAAATGACTAAAGCAAAATGCTGTATCCAGAAAAGCTGTTTAGAGCATCATTCTTCCAGATCATAAATTCTGAGAGCTAGTTTTATATCTAGATTTTTGAAAAAGAAAAAGGAATGAAACCATCCCCATGTTTGCTACTTCTCCAAGTGACAGCAGTACGTTATCAACTAAATCAACGTAAATGAGTGCTGACTTCAGTGTTTTCTCACTTAGCCATTAAAGTATTGAATGTTTCTTCAGTGATGTATTATTCAAATTTACCAGCTGGAAAGAAGGGGGAAAAGCTGTGGCTCCAGAGACTTGCTGTCAGCTGTGTCAGGCATCTCCAGAGACTGCTAGATCCTGCTTTGGGGTCTTCGTCCTATGCATGGCTCCTGAGGGCTGCCTACACTCTCATTATCCTGTTGTTTTTTCTCATTTTGTGGGTTCACAAGACGAATGAATAGCTAAAGGTCAGTATCGAACTTGGTGAGTCCTCAGGTGGCACTGCTACAACCTGACAGAAGGTCACGCTTCCTTCCTTTTTTGAAGATGAGATAATTTGGTAGTGCCAATGTCTGTTTATATATAGGAAAAAAGATGAAGAGTCTGTAAGATCTTATATTGTTCCCCCTTCCCATTTTCTTGCAATAAATGCCATACAAAAACCATTAAGTGAGGCACAGCTGTAATTCTAAGACGCTATTATAGAGCAAGTACTTTCAAAAGTATCCATTGGAGGACACTAGAACACAACAAATCACAGGAAGTATAGTGATTCTACTTTTTTAAAAAATCCACATTTCTCTTTTAAAGTAGAAAAATGAAAGCAGAACATTTTTTGTTTACATAACACAGTCTGAAAATCCATTATTACCTGACTGTTTTCCTCTGTCTGTCACACCTTCTATAGCTCCATTACGCTTTGGTTTTGTTTTTGGGACTGGTGGGAGGTACTTACTCTCTGGCTGCTTGTATAATCACTCATTCTAATTTTAGATAATAACCAGATGGGCTTGAGCTTTCCCGTTCATTTTTTATTTTTTCCTTTTCAGCTTTTAATCACTTGCAAGTGTTACATTAGCTTTTGTATCTCATTTATATTTAAAATGATTACTATCCTTGCATCTCCTTGCTTGCATCTCACAGAAAAAGTTTAACGAGTGGCCAATCACTAGTAACATAACTGAGTTATAACTCAGATAAATTAGTGCTGGATTGAAGAACTCCTTTGACTCAACGTGCTTCCCTGTGAATGGAAAAAAAGATTTTGGGGTTTGATTCAATCTAACACAAACTCTCATCTGCCCTCTCAATGACAGCATCCTACTCCTTTCTGCTCACTTCCATTGCATTCAAAATTGCAGCTGCTGAAATGATTTTCCTCCTCTGCCATTCAGAGGGTGGAGGTAGAAGGTAACTGTGGTGCACTTCAGCATTTTTTGTCCTTACTTCTAAGGTCCCTTACAGCTCTGTGCTTTTCTATCAGTTGTATTATTCACACCTGTGGTGTTAACCTCAATTTTCTCCCCAGCTTCCATTCAGGTCCCTCTTTTCCATTTGAAGCAATCTTTCCTCTCCACTTGAAATACACTGGTAGTAGGATGTGATGCCTTGCCTTGAAATTTTCTCTTGGAACTGACCCTTAAACATGAAACATTTATATCTTGCTTCATATCTGATTTCCATGTGAGGATATTTTGAAGACTAAAGGTTCAGTGTGGATGGTGGGAGGAAGAGGGATAGGAGTCGGTGGATAGGACAGCGTGTGCTTTCTGGTCCTACTGCTCTGGTAACTTTGTGATTCCTTCGCTGTCACATTTTTGTTTCCTTGTTCCATTTTGTGTGAAGTAGGTTGTGTTTTCACTTTTATATTAATTTCATGGAACTATGCATAAAGTATTTATTCAGCGGCTGATAATATAAAAGTAATTTCCAAAGAGAAAAATATTGTATTAAATACTTTTTATAAATAATTTAGTTGAATTTGGCTTTTCACTCCTTATTTTTGCATAGGGTCAGGCTCTAGAGTGGTGTCTTTACACTTCTGTGACCTTTACACAACTGCAGGTTTAGTTCCTAGTTTAGTTTCAAGGGCAAACTAATGCTTTGCAAAGTTCAGAAATCAATGTATGTAGACACATAGAGAAACCACAATCACACATGACATTTCCATTTTATTGCACACAAATTTAACTGTGGATCACAGGCTTGAGTTAATATTTTGTGTTTCCATTTCCCTGTTACATTGCATGTGGTGTCTGTCTCTCTGCTTATGCGTATGTGCAAAACCCAGCCATTGTATTTAATAGTTTTAAATTGCAATACGATGGTGAGAAAGAAGTACCGATGGAGGGATTTTCTATTTAGAAGATGGCTTTACAGTGATATGTCTGATTAATTTGTTCCTATCCCCTGCTGTTACCCTCCTCAAATGATGCCTTATGCCTACTCTAGGCATCAAAGCATAAAGCATTTAATAATAGATAGGGTCAGATAATAAGCCTTGAAGACAGGGTGTGGTATTAGTAAAAAACACTATCGCTGCTTAATTCTAGACAGTGTGGTACCTCACCATCTTCTACGATCTTACAGGGGCGGCCTGCTAGGGAAGCTGTTTGTCACAAGCAACTCTTTCACATAATTTTTGTTGTGCAAAGGAGAAAGGTGAATGAATAGCTTGTGTGTTATTGAAACTGTGCAGATGTAAGCAAAGCAGTCAAATCCCTAAGATTTAACCTGCCTGTAATGGGCCAGACTGCTCCCCTGCTACTTGTGTCAAGTGTTGCCTTTCTCTTCTGGTTGCCTTGCTGATTTCCCTGGCTCTAAGTACTGTTTAACTTTGTTCAGGTAGCCCAGCCTGGCCCAACAATTGCAGTGAAGATTGTTTCACATTTAGGAAGAAATATGAATTGAACAATATCAAGTTGAAGCTCAAAAAATCTAAAGGAATTATGTCTGAAGTGGTTAGAAATCCCTAAAACTATCTTCTAATTTGATATTTGAGATTAAAAAATGTAGCATGTTTCCAAGTTTATGCGACTGCTTCCTTTGAGGAGTTATTTAAACTCCACCTTTGACAACTATAATTATTATCCAAATTGCATAATACCATAAAATTGTTGCAGCTTCCAGAAGCCTTTAACCTCTATTACGGTAACTCTAGTTCCTGCTCATCTGCAATTCATCAGGTATGCCAAGTCTTATGTGCGTTGGAGCTCACAGATGGAATTGAATTCTGCCTTTATGTCGATGATAAATTGCTAATGAATCCAATATAAGCAGCCTGAAGAGAGATGGTGACTGTCTCAGACTTGCCACTTCTAGCCATGGACATTAATATTCAATATGACCAAGGACTTTAGTTAAAATTAAAGGCTATTTGATTCTAATGCTAGTCAGGAACATTTCTCTGTGTTCAAAGTTGTCATTGGTTTGAGTCTTTTCTGATGGAGACTACCTACCATGCTCAAATTTCTCTTGCTTATGCATCATGGGTTCCTGACATGCATGTTTTTTAAAAACAGCTGTCATTAAATTTATATGAAGAAGCACACTGTCATTTGCAAAAGATCAGGTGGGTACCCAGGCTAAACTGAATTTAGCTCCAGGACAATAAATTGGAGGATAGTTGACATAAGATAGGAGATTTATTTCAGTGGAACTTTTTACAAAATACAGCAGCCACAACTTAGAAAGTATCCTTGGAGAGCTGGAGTCCTCTTTTCTCCACAGGTGTCTGTGAAGTGTCTGAGGTAGAAGCCTGCAAACCATGCATAGCTCTTCGAAAAGATGAGAAACGTGCTCTGCCCCTGCTTCCATTCTGCTGTGCAGTCTGGTGCCTTTTAACATGTGAGAAAGCAGCAGCACAGGGACCTAATGTGCACATGACGTACTGTGGTTTAAATCGCCCTGCCATCATTCCACTGCAGGTTGGGTTTATTCATACACAGAGCAAAGCAGGGATCTTCCCCAGCGGATCCTGTCTATATGAGGAGAAAGACACTTTTCCGAAGGGAGGACCTTAATGAACCACGACCGTGAGTTGCTGCTGTCCTAGCTCAGGCCTGCCAACAGTCCTGCAGTGAGCCACCACTAGAAAAACTATTTGGAATGAATCAGCTCTTAAAGACAAGGTTTCTTAGTGTGGATGATGTGGGGGAGAAAGTTAAGTATGATTTGGAAGAACAGGCAGAGCTGCTGAATGTCCCAAGTAGCTAGTGAAGGGAATTCACTATGTGAGCGTTATCTGAGGGCTTTCTCTCTCTTTCTTCTTTTTTTTTTCAGGTGTTTTTGAAAAAAGTTTTTCTTCTAAGGTTACAAAGTCTCCACCTTCAGGTTTGTCTAGACATACATTAATGTTATTTTATTAAGCTGCAGCTGTGTTGACTGCAGCAACATACAGTGATTCTTGTCTGTGAACACTAATTTTAGGCCCTTCAGTATCTCCATTATCAGTCCCTGTTCTTGTTCATTAGTTTAACCATAAAACCTGATTCTGAAATGCGCTGATACTGGATCAAGATCTGGGTTTGGTAAATTGCACAGCTGTGCTCAGGTGAAGTTTAGTGACTTAAATCCACCAACACAAGGTGTTTCTGATCCAGGCTAGACTTACTGCCACGTACTGAAGAAGTCTGCTAAGAGGGGGAACGTAGCATAACGTGCCTACTGCCCTCTCAGCACAACCAGGGGACCTAAAGACAAATTCTGTCCTCAGCTTGGAACTTCTTGACTCCCATGAGTGTAAGTCAGACCATTTCAAGATAGTTTTTTGTCATTCAATATGTTAGAAATTCACTTTGACAGGTCTATCGGATAAGATCGCATCACTTCAATGATATCAGAAGCTAAGAGCTTTATATTTCTGTGACTGTTGTCTTCAGATAGGGAATCAGAAGATGTTAACCTCTCTTTTTGCCATTTTCCTTTATGAGACAAGGAGCAAAACATGGCAAAATTAAAATAACATCACTCCATATTCACCACATCTGTGGTCATGTTTCTATTTTATACTGTTGGAAACAAAGCCGTAGTTCATCAGACAGTAACAGCTGCTAACTGTGAAAATAACATGCAAATTTTTTTTTCAGGTATCTTTATTTTTTAGTAATTCTCCAAGAATGACAAGCTGAATACATTCCACCCGCAACAAAACCATGTGTTCACATGCAATGACAAGTAATATTTTTCTGCCTGAAAACAGAGTGGAATTCTGAGATTTTGGGGTTGAAGAAGCAGCCTTGGGGTGGGGGGGCAGGAAGGCGGTGAAAGAGACAAAGTTTATGTGATGTTGTAGAAAAGGTACAGGGCAGAGCTCCATCTTATGAAAAAACTATTCAATTCTAAGTGGGCCTTAAGTCCATTTCAACGGTCCCTTCAATCTCTTCTGACAATTCTAGAAGTGACCAAGTAGGTACACAAACACTCTTCAAGCAAAATGCTACTGTACAAAGTGCCACTCTTAACCCAGTCATTACGCTGGCCAATGGTCTGCTCAGTCCCCTGGTTAAACCTGACCTACTTCTGTCCAAGTCCCTGCTCCTCTGCAGTCCTCCTGCCTGCCCTTGGCCACATCGTGTATTCTCCTTGCCTCTCTGCCCACCTGTAAGAAGAGTAAGTGGTACTTTTCTATCTAACAGTATCTTTTGTCAAAATACATTATTATAGCCTGAGATGACCAACAAATGTGGAAAGGGTACATAGAATTGTCCAGAAGATGAAAAACTTCTTGATTTGCATGACAGAAATGGAAGATTAGAAAAGATGTTATGAATTCTTGAATGAAACTCCTGCTCCCATAACAGTGCTGTCAGATAATCAGAAAGTCTGGTCTGGCCTCCACTCCCTCCAGTAGGTTACCTGCTATGCTGGCTAAAAATCCACCTTCTAACTTTCACCCCAAATTTATTTGTGGCTACTTTTATGCCTGCTTGTTCTTACATTCAAGTTCCAGCTTGAACTTGAGTTTAAACACGTAATTTCTCTCTTGGGGTTTTTCTCCCATTATACTTATGGATAGCAGTTGCACTTCTTCAGTCTTTGTTTTGCTAGGTTTAATGTCTCAGAATAAGTAAGGTTGCTACTGCTGCTTCCATCTGTGTGCCTCATCTGAGGAATGAGTGTACACAGCAGAGTCACTATTGTGGATCTTGTCCTGGATCAAAATGACCTCTTCGTAGCTGTCACCTTTTGGAGTCCAAATTTGTAGTGTTGGTACTTGGAAGAAGCATTGCTGGGGAGCAAATGACACGGTCCCAGAGCAAATGCCAGCTCTGTCAAGGACTAGTGGAAATTTGTAGACTGAAGAGTCCTGATTTCCTGCAGCAGACTTTGTGTTAAGCTTTAGGTGTGATGAACCATCATGTAAGTGCTTTGAAGGTGACTGAATGAAGTGTGTAAAATTTGAACCAGGCTCCAGAGACACAAAATCTAACGGACTGTACAAAGTTGCTTGTTACATATGAGCAAATAGTAACCCAGCCTTCCAGAAAGGGGACAGAAAAAGTGCTGGGTGATTGGATTAGTTGATTAAATGCTTATTATGAGAGTTATGCATAGTTACAATAATACAAAAAGTATTAGTCCGTGGCAATTCCATAAGGAGCAATGTTGCCACTTGTTCCTGCCTTCTTTGTATTACAATTTGACTACGTAGCCTTGTCTGCACTATAGAGCTAATTCAGAGGAAGGAGGGAATTGAGTTCGGAGTTCTGATTAGATTCCTAGGGAACTCCTAGGTAACGCCATGCATGGACTTCTCACTCTTATTCCAGAATGAATGTCCGTGGTCTGAGTGGTCTGGAAGTAATTATTCTGGATTCACCTATAACTCCTTTCTGTGTAAGCAAGTCTTTATTGCTGTCAAATACTTTTTGCATCTGGAATACTTGTATCTGGATAATTAATAACTCATCCTATTTTATATTTTATTATAATAATTATTAATTAATTAGAACTGAATTTTTTCTTTCTTGTAGTGGGGGTGGAGCTGGCTTAATGGCAATGAAGTTATACTATTCCTGACCTTAAGTAACTGGACAATGGAAAAATTGGAGAGAAAAAGGAAGCAAGTGAGCATGAGTTTTTGTTGTTATCGCCAGACAGCATACTCTGATACAAGAAGATAGTGAGGAAAACACATTTATTGTTACTTAATACTCACCATAAAATCTTAATGTTACCAGCTGCGCTTTGGGTATGTCAGAACTAGATTTCATCATTTTCCCTGCTTCCTGCCCCCCTGCAGTCGTCCCTGCAATCCCTCCTCCTGCCTGGAGGGATGCTCCTTTCTCCCTGCTCCTCTGCTCTTTCTGCAGGAGCCAGGGACATGTGGAAAGTGATGCTTTTCCGCCTTGCTGCCGCTACAGCGAGCGAGACTGAGCTTCCCTTTTGTGACAGGCTGACGAAATCAAAGTAATATTAATTTTCATAGGTAATTGCAATCAGAGCCTAGTGTCTAGAGAGTTTTTTGGCTTAGCTGAGGCAGGGGGTTTGCCTTTCTTTGTATGGGTATAGAGAATCCTGCTTCAGAGGGAAATTATTGCTAGCAAGGGACTGAACCTTATGTCACTCCATTGACACCACCACTATCCTTGGACTGAGCTATTTGTTGTTGAGACTTGTTGCTCGACATTTTGTCCCAAAGATCAGTGCCTAATGAAAAACATGACACAGAAGTTTCAAAAGGTAATAGTAAATCTCAACACCTCTTTAATTTTAGGTTTTATTCTGAAATTATGTTTCTTTGCTAATGTTGTATTTGTGAATGATTGACAGGAGCTGACAGTATAAAATCACGTTCAAAATTTGTGGATTCCCATCTTCCCTCAAGAAATTTCAGTTTAACATTTAAGGTTGAATTCTCCTTCATTAGGCTGAGGTCTCCCATTAACTTACAGACTCTTTCCTCCATTCCATTTCCTCAGTTTTAAACAAACTTGTTTCTGTTATATGAATAAGAATAGATTTTAATTTCTGGGAAGTTTTGTTCAATGAGTAGTTAATGTTCCCATTGCCCTTTCCTGCCACCAGCAATCCCAGTGAGTGTCAGTGGTTGGTAAGTGAAGATGATAACCTGGGTGCATTATGCTGGTAACTTGTAGAAGGAGTCAGGTACTGCTTAAAGTTGTTTTAAAATTATGCAGGATAGAGCATAAAACTTCCAGAATTATTCTAATGCATTTAATTAGTATTAAAAACAAGATCCACATTTGCATTCTTTCTTTTTGTATGTAAGTGTGCACACCATCTAATAAGCTAGAATTGTGGAAGGTCATCTAGAGGAAGAATGGAATAAAATTTTCCCTGTCTGTGAAAACATCTGCAGATCTAAAATTAAAAAGTGGGAGGAGGGGGGAAGAGAGTGGAATGAACCAGAAATTCTAACAGGGACATGGGTTGCTTACAAACAAGTATAAACTCGCTCCGTAAGACAGACAGTCTGATAATGCAGAACAGAGGAACTGGATAACTGGAGCTGATGATCATTGATTCAGGATAGATTGATTTGGGGATGCCAATATCCACTCTTTATTGGGAGTGAGAATACAAGACACCAGCCTGCACTCCTTTCAGATCTCAGGACTGCACTGAGCCCATTTTTTAGTCGGATATGGTTGTGGTAGGGTGGGGATTATGTTTCAAACCTATCCATTTTGTGGCTGAGCATTGTACCAGCAACTTGGCTCTTAGAGTCACTGCCAGTTCACCTTTGGCGATTTTCAGCTGTGAATACTCTGACCCTAGTGTTCGTGCTGCATGTACCAGTGCCTCCTGGGAATGATGGTGCTGTAGCAAACAGGCCAGACTTTGAGGCATCTTATCTTGTGCTTGGTGTAACGTCAGTGGGGAAAACATGTCCTTACTGTAAGGCATCTCCTCTTTATTTTTGCTGCCTGGGATCCTCCAAAGTCTATTCATTTAACCAAAGATTCACCATGAAGTCTTGCTTGGCCCTAATCCTGCCCCAAACTGGGTGAGAGAAGCCTCCACATTATTTTCAAATGCATCATAGCTGAGAGTCCGAGACAGGGAATTCACATGGGTATTCTTGTGTAAACTGAGAAGACAAATCCAAAAACCTGTTAAATTTTCTGAAGCCCAGAAAAATACCAGGAAAACAAATCCCCAACCTGCTTGTTCACTGAAGGCCCAGCAGTGAGCTATGCTGAGCATCTGCTCTTCCCCTGGAGTGTGAGTGTCAGCATCTCTTAGAAACACAGGCTGAGCTGCCACCCTTATTGGGATTTTGCTCAGGTTTATCATTCAGTCTTGTAATTAGGACCTTCTGATTCCTTTGAGAGTGCATAATTGAAGGCATGTTAACAGTATTTGTGATGGACGTGTATTTTGGCCAACTTCCTAGATTTCTTTTTTCTTCTCATACCAGGAGAAGATAATGTACAGCTGTATACTGTCACTACATAGTGCCCTTAGTTTCATGCATTTTCTGTTTTTTTGTGAAGGCCAGAGATCAATATAAATCCAATCTAAACCTTTATATTTAATGCAAGTAAACCGATAATATCAATTGTGGTGCTTATAACACCATCATTACTGTACTCTTTGGTTGACTAATTTGAAGAAAGTAAATATAAGTACATCTATTAAAATCTCTCATATAGATTTGCATTCAGTGCTTTGCATTCTGTTTTTGTTTTCAGTTCAATATAACTGGATTGGATGGATTAGTTTCCTCTAAATTTGACCAAGCTAAATGCTAGATTATGTTATGGGCTTGTACTTTGCTTTTTGTAAACAGCTTGTAAATCCTTTTGGAATAGTAGCATTATGGTGACATTAAAAACAAAAATTAGATCAGCAAATTTCATATAGGCAGGTCTATTTATGTAATAAAAAATACATCATAGTCATAGATCACCTATACCCCTGCTTTCATGGGGAAACCAACAATAGTGTTTGAGTATTTATCTCCAAAACAGCATCTGCAGCATGTTTGTCATTAATATAAGAAAACAAGCAGATAAGCAAAGCTGAAATGCACTTGCTAAGACGATGTTTTTGTATTGATGTCCCAATTCTGTTATTGACATTTGCTACCAACAGCAGAAGCTCTGTCAAAGTGACAATTTTAAATGTATGTAAAGAGGCTAATGTTCATCTTTCATCCTGGAAAATGCAGTAGGATATAAGCTATGGGGACCCTGCTTAAGGAGACAGAAGACATGGCAGAAGTCCCCTCAAAAAAAAAAAATCCATTTCATCATAAATCCAGCATTATTTAAAAGTGAAGGCAAGTTTCCTCACGAAAAGCACCTCTGGGGTCATAGATTAGGCAGATAAGCTTCATCACGCGCTCCCAACTGGCTTGTTGTGGGCAAGCCCCCTGGTGCGGTGTGGCATGGCAGTGCGGTGTGCCCCAAGTCCCCCTCTCCTGCACCCTGGCTCTTGCCTCTGCTGCTTCCTTGTCCTTCAAGGACTGCTGCCACCATGCTGCTGCCATCACACCTCCCCTGCAGGCTTTGCTGGATATGCTATATTGAGCCTCAAAGGGCCCCGGGCCAATTGGGTCTACGCGTGTGAGCAAGTATCCTTTATACCCTTAGACCTCCCTGTGATTTCAGGAGCAGGGTGGGAGGACAACAGAGCTAGCCCTACACAGATGCCGCATGGGACTGTCAGAGCTGTGCCACACTGGTGGGGCAGGGTGCCCTGTCACACCCCCAAATCTTGCCCTATAAGGTTGCTTTGGGTAGGTGTCCTTCAGGACCTCAGCAGTTTAAGCAGTGTAGCTCCAGTGAGGACAGCCACCTTCAGTGACACCAGCTAAACCATGATGTACTGTACAGGTTTTTTGGGGAGGAAAGATAGTGTATGGTGAGCTGGACCTACAGGAAAGGTGGGCTGCTGCTGGAAGTTCCCTACCTAGGCTTCTCTGGCAGTCTGCTAATAATAAGGCTTTAATATATATAAGATGTTTATAAAAATAGTCAAGTTGATGTTTTGCTTGATGGTGTATAAGTAAAGCACATATAAATTAAAAGGGTAGTATGTACCCTTGTGGGATTATAGCAGAGTGTTTTTTCTGGAGATCTCAGAATTTGTGTATTTGAACACAATTGACTTGTGATATTTTGTGAAGCCCTGATGCCTAGACATACTGACAGCTATGCTGAGGGCATGGCTGCTCGCTCAGGAGAAGTCTTGTATGGAGCAGATGTCTGTGTGTGTTGGATCCTCCTCTTGAGCAGAAGAGACCAGAGCATTAGGGGAAGCCTCTTTGTGAAACTTCTATATCTAATAGATTGATCTTAAATTAAAAACATGTATTCTCTGTGGTTTCCAGATGTATCCTAAAAGAGGACTGCTGTGTCTATAGGGACTATTTTAATGTAAAGTGATGTTCATTCTTAGCCTTGGTGTGTCAGTACCTCCCACACAGCATCCCCTCTTATTGTATACATAAAAGTGTCAACCTTGAAGTGCTCATCTTGAGAATGTACAAAGATCGCTGTAATTTGTCAACAGGTTTAAAATCTCCAAGCAACTGTCTCTTTTTCCCTCACACTCACTGTATATGTTGTTCTGCAGAATGACTTGAGGTTTTGCATACAGGGGTGTGTGTGTGAAGTTCTTGCAGTTAATTATCCTGGCTTGCTTTCTGCAAGGAGAAGGGATCGATTGCTAATTGTATAATGAGGTGTGAGTATTAGATATTAAAAAAAAAAAAAAAAAAAGTTAATTCATTTATTGTTCCAGGCTATTCCCAGTCAGCTATCATTCACGTGCATTTAAGTGTACATTGGTGTGGTTGGTGGCTCAGTGACTATGACACTATTAGTCTTCTGCTGTTTGGTTCCTAAGCAATCAGTCCAATAGCCACAACCAGGATGGATTTTTTTGTTTGTGTTACAAACCTGTCAAGTAAAGGGATATTTTTCTAAGCAATTGCTCCCTAGGAGAACCAGAAAGGCAGCAAAAAGACATTCAGTCTGACCTTGTGCTATTGAGCCAGGACAATATGCTGCAGAAGAAAAGCTGTCAGTAGCCTATTGTGGCAAATCCTTGCTGGTCCTCAGGGCCTCACATCAATGAAAATCTGTGCCAAAAAGATAACTTGCTTTCTAATCTCCCTGTTTGGCTTATTTGTATCTGTGGCCTAATATAAAATGTACTATGCCTGAAAAGACTTGAAGCAGATGCTCTGTGTGTAAAAAGATCTATCCATGAACCCTTCCTCCATAACACGAGCCAGAACTGCAGCCCAAGTGAAAGTATCTGTGTGTCTGTTCTTGATGACAGGGCCATGTCTGTCTTCCTGCTACACTGCACCTGGCTGAAGACCATTTCGAGTTGTTCTGGAAGCACCCTGACGTGGTGCTTCCAGAAGAATTCAGCCCTCAAGTGCCTGTTCCCTCTTCTCGTAACTTCTGCTCCTGCTGTGAAATAATGTACTGGTAAGGGCAGCCTGATTAACCACCGGCTCCCGAGTGCTAAACTTGGGCAACAATTGTTACAAATACAAGCTTTTACTACTTCAGCAGATGCTTCTACTATTTAGCCCAGAGGGACCTTTTTTCATCATTTCCTCTTCCTCCTCCCCAAGCTTTCATGAGCAAATGCCAGCAGAGCTGAACTCCAGCACCTTGTCCTTCGATAACAGCAAGCCTGCTGTCTGATTAGATGATGGGGGATTTAAGCTGTTTTCCTCCAGAATTAAGACTCTGGGACATTAAACTGCTCAATACTACATGTTGAAGTTTTTTTGTGTGTTTGAGTGCTGTTTGGAAAGACAGTTATGTTTACACAGATTTAGACTTCATGAAAAAAAATTTTTGTGTTTAATTCATTATGTAGGCAGTCATTTGGTAGGCAAAAAATTAATTCTGGGAAGACAACGTACTATTTCAGGTCTGTTAGAGTTCATAAAATATCCTGATGTTGTTCTCTGTAAAAACTGAGGGTTGTAGTTTTCTATATAATAAAATATTTGAAGTTATTAACCCAATGCTGTTCAAAGCAGCTAGGAACTGTGCAAATGGCTTTTCTTTACCACTCCTCCCTCACCCTCTATTTCCAAAGTATCGTAAAGATAAGGTTAATTTTCATTTCCCGTGTATAAAGTTAAAAACATGTTTGTGCTCTGCTGAATCAAGGATTTTAAGGCTCACAACTTGATATACATAAAGCAGGACCTCCAGTACGTAACTTTTGAAGTAGTGCTTAGAGTGTACTAGGCAAGATTGATCACTACATTGGAAATGAGGTGAAGAAATAGACAGACAAGAATAAGAAGTTCTTGCAACAAGAAGTTGGCAATTTGCTTTCTGTTGTTTCCACTTGCTCAAAGATACTGATGCTTTTACATGTTTCCCAGATATTTTCCCTCACAATTATAAGAGGATTTTGAGGATGATGTAGTCATTCAGTAAGCTCAGGTTTGAAGATAAAAACCACAAAATATCCTATAGCCTACAAAAAGAAGTTGCATGACCATGCAGATTGTCATGACTGTCTTTTCTTTGGTCACAGATGACTGGCAGAAAGATTTTTGCTGCAAGGCACAAGTAAAGGTAATTCAGACTGTTGACACATTGATATGATAAACCATACCTTGACTTTCACAGAAAGAAGTATCTGTATATCAGCTAGGCATATTTTGTGCCCAGGGAGAAGGATGCTTCTGGGTATGGGATATCAAGATCCCCCAGTCTTTTTTTTTCCCGTGAGTCATATTGTTTGAAGAGACAGTAGGCCTCTGGATCTATTTTCATCCTGTGTGTGGATATTCCCTCTTGGGCTCAGCAGCCTGTGGGAGTGTGCAGCAGGCTTTTACCTCTACTGTCTGAAGGGTCTGTCTGTATGCTGAAAGTGGCTGTCAGCCAAACTGCTGTGCCTCTGCCCACCTGATCAGTCTGTGGCACTGACCACAGCTCTGACTGAAGTTGGAGGTGCAGCTGTGGACCACATTGGCTTTCCCTAGATACCTGGTGTAGTGGGCTGGCATCCAAGGAGCCCAGTGTAGTATGACTGTGGATGAAGTAGTTGGCCAAATCATGCCTTTACACACTGTAGACAAACCAATGATGGCATGTAATAACCCATAAGCATGTACATGCTAGAGGCAATGGCCAAGTCAGTGTGTTGTTGGGCAGCACAGCTGAAGAAGGGGACAAGGAGTTACTTGTGCATGAGGAAGGCAGGTTATATAAGTGTATGTATGCAGAGTTGTCCTCAAACAGAAGATCTCCCTTCCAAACTCGAATCATCTTGCTGTAGTTTCTGCCCAGGGCTAGGATGGAAATTGTGCATCTCTTGGTAAAAAAAATGTGCATGTACATGTGATCAGCCAGGAATTAATAAAGTGACCAGCCTCCACATGAAAGTTGCAAAGAAACAAAATTTGTGACTCCTGTGATGCTATTTAGTCCCAGTTCTCTTGGAAAACTGGGCACATGTATGATCACTAATTATTTCCCAATGGTATAATTTTTTTTCCCTGCTCCCCTTCCATCCTGTCCTCCCTCTCAAAAAAGGCACTTTTCATAAAGTAAGCATTTCTGTGATTTATCTCCCACGGGAAAGCCCATCTGTTTAATAAGCTTTATCACAAACGTTGTTCAGTTCTCCTTACTACTCAACCAAAGATGATTAGTTGACAAGTACATGAGATAAAAATTAAACTGTTCAGGGCATAGGCTATTTAAGAAACAGAGATGTAGGATGAGGGTTTAATTTTTTTTTCTTAATTTTAACATTAACGAGCATTTAATGTGACTGTATTATCTCTAAAGAGAGTAGGAACATAATGAGATAGTAAATTGGTGTGTCAAGAATTTTCTGAAGCAGAGCAATCTTTGTAACTAACTTGACTTCAGGCAAAATAGCCAAATTGCTGCCATTTGACATTGTATTATATATCAGCCAGTGATACAAAACATCTTAGGCCCTGGGAAACATCTGTACAGGGTAGATGCAGATGCAATCTTGAGTTAGGGGACAGTGAAAGAGGTGAGGGCTGTATGGTGGTGTGCAGTTCATGTGACTGGAGCAAATTTAATGTTTCTAAGTCAACATACAGCCCATTTCTGCCCCATCATTTACACTGTGGCGCTGAAAAGAAAAATCCTGATTGTACCTGCCCATGGGAGATTGTACGAGCCCACAGGAATGGAGCAGATAATAGAGGAAAACCTGTGCATAATTTTGTTGAAAGTTTTCCTTGTAGCAAGGTTTTTAATCTTTCCTCACCTCCTCCAGGGAGGAACATATGTTTCTATTTCTGAAGTCCACGACAGCCCCTTTTATGAAGGTCTAAGCAGAATTATTAAAAAGTAAAAGGTCTCAAAAAGTCATTCTGTGTAGCTCACCAAAGAGAAAGAATTGATTTGATCAGTCTCTAAGCACTCACATAGAGCAGTGACATTGATAGTGACACTTCATTTTAGCTGATTAAAGAGATGGAGTTTTAATAGAATACAAGCCTTTTTTTTTTTTCCCCCCAAATTAGTTGGGGGCAACACACATGCAAGGCAGAACTGGTTGGTGTAACAGGGGCCATCAACAGCCCCAGGTGGGGTGGAGATGGTCCAGGCAGGAGGCAGACATACCTCTAACAGTGCTCAGGCCAGACCTGGCTGCTGGGTTTGAGTTTAAATGGAGCCCTGGATGGTGGGCAGGGGTGTGTGGGTGGGGGTCCCAGCTGAGGCTGCTCAGGGCAATCACAGCCTACAGGTGCCCTCAGGGCCCTGACTCAAGGAAGTGCTTTGATTTAAATTGGATTTAGAGGTAGGGAGTTGCCTGGGTTGTATTGTAGAAAGGTTCTGGTTAGATGGTCCTTCCTTCCTGTGAATGCTGCAGGTGTGGGTGTATTCAGGGGCTGGTTGTAGTTTCCTGTGAATCTGCTCTAGTCCTCTTCAAAGCCAGAACATGGTAGAGCCAGAAACATGAATTTCTCAGGTAAGAGTGATGCTCTTGTTTCTGTTTTAAGGGTAGCCCTTGCCAGCAAAAATCTGTCCCCCTGTGTGTCCTTAGGGGTAGTTAGGAGTCAAGGCTGGGAGGGAACTTGTGAAACAGCTTTGCTCTGATATTTCTTTTTCTGGCACAGAAAAGCAACTGACATGCACATGAGAGAAGTTGTGCTTGATGGTACAAGTAGTTGCTTCCAAAACTCATCCAGAACTTTCTTCTTGCTGAATAGCTCCAATAAGGGCACTGAAGCAAAGCATATAAATTTCAGTGAACACGATGTAGTCAAGCTGAAAAAGTCATTCTTCTGTAAGTCGATAGTGTAATATCCAGGATTTAGCACGTGCAGATGCAGTATTAGCGTTCAACAGAAATAGTTCTAGTGACCTTGAAAATGGGCCCTTCTGTGGTAAAGATATAAGCCATACTGTCTGAGATGACCTGCAGAGTCAGCAAATGTGTGGCAGCTGGTGAATACAGCTTTTAGTTTTATAATGTACTTAGACTTCTAATCAATAAGCCTGACTTTGGGAAATACAACATTTTTCTCCTCCCTTTGCAACAAATATGATTTATATTACCTTTCAAATTAGTTAAAAAGTACCTTTCCTATTTTCCAAAACATCAAATTAGTAGGTACAAGACAACTAGTTTCTTGTCATTGTTATTCTAGTATTGAAAACTTCTAGATAAATATTTTCAGCATAGGTATGTCTATGCTAATAAAAGGATTGCCCTGGGGCTTGGTTTAGGATGCTGCTAAGGAGGGGGGGGAATATCCCAACACACGATAAAGTCTTGTTCAGAATCTGATGTTTGCAAATGAAGACTGAGGATAAAATGCATGCCAGTGGCTTACTTCTTTAATGTTGATATATATAGATGAAAATGGACATGGGAAACTTGGGTTTGTATGAGGTCTCTTAAAGGCAATGAGAGTCTCTTGGTAATTATTTGCAGCTAGTGCATTGGAGGGTAATGTGTTATGTGGTTGTTCCTCATGATGCTTTAACAGGCCAGCTCAGGTGCTATGCAGCTTTGTAGGGATTCCTAGCCAGGAGCCGCGCACAATCACAGCGTTATGAGGGACTTGGAAAGCTTTCAAGCCTTTCCAAAGCTTTCTATTAACGATTGCAATTGCACTGTATCCCTGTAGGCAAATAGGCTGTTGCATGGCCCTGTTGTGGGATTACTACCATTCCCACTGTGTTAATTGCTGAAAAGCCCCCTGAGGTTTTAACAGGAATCCTTGCAGAGTAAAGTGCTAGCTAGGTGAAGAAAGGAGGCAACCCTCTAGTCAGATCCATCATCTTCAGGCACAGTACAGAGAAATGCATGATTAAGTCATATTCTTCTCATAACTATTGCAAAAAGGTGACTCATAAGAGGATGAAGAGGAGAAGCAATATACACAGGGCTTGGGGTGGTGGGAGTCCCTGGGTGCTGCTGCAGTTGTTCATGACAACTCTCCCTCCCCTTCTCATATACTGTCTGGCACTGGGCAGCATTAGATGTCAGTGCATGTCAGTTATTAACATTTTACCTCAAGAAAACTGATCAAGACAATACAATATTTCCTTCTGTTTTGAGGTTACTTAGCCATTTTAACATTAAAAAAAATAGATCTACTTGAGACAAAAGCTTCAAAGTGTGAAGCTGAAATGTTTCATGTGGGAGATCTTAATACAAGTCTCAGTTTTTCAAAGGTCTCGCTTTCCTTCTCCTTTGAAAGTACTGTAAAATACTGAAAGTATTCAGCGGACTGGGCCTATATCTGTACATTCTGCTGGCTTTTCTGGATGTTTTTCCCCTCAATTTACTTTTTGGTGACCATTTATGGTTTTATTAATATGCAAATTCATGTGCGTACAGATCATCAGTCTCTGGCTTCTTAAAGTGATAAAATTAGTGTTTGTATCTATTTTAAACTTAAACACAGACACTTCTTGGATGCTTTCTCTCCCTTTCCTTTTAAACAAAGGAAGTTAATAGTATCATACCATTTTTTTTTTCCATAATAGATCATAAGGGATTTTCTGTTTATTATTGTAAACATCTGGAAAACACTTCAGAAATTCTTTATGTTAATTCCCTTAACAAGGTTCATATTTTAAGCACAGGTCACATATTGCAAAACAATTTCTGAGTGAGTTTAGCCATATCACTCAGTTTGTTATCTTTTGAGTCCTCATTGCTAGTCTCTTGGTGGTAACTGGGAAACAATAATTTTGGAAGTGTCACAGTCTTGATACTGATTCCTAAATTTTCTGGAACAAGTTCTGCACTCTGTTTTAAGTATGTCTGGAGTCACTGGATTTGTGCTGGTGTAGCAGCCAGATATAACTGTCTCTGAGGGCCAGCTGGAACTTGTTTGCAGCCTGCTATATTAGAGGTCAAATCAGTAGTAGACTTCATTATGGATCAAATAGTAAGACATTTCTGAACTATTTTGCATATGATTTTGTTAGCGTGCAGCTTGAAAGCTCCCAGATAGGATGGATCTGGAATGGAGATTAAACTGCAAAGTTCCAGCTTTATCATCCAAGGCATTCACTTTGGCTCAGCATCCTCGCTTCAGATTAGTGATACAAAACACTACGTACGTACATCTGAAGCTTGGGAGTGGCTGTCTGTAACTTATAAAAGTCCTGTTCACAGGCTATTTGAAGACTTCAAACTTGTTTGCTTTTATTTTTCTGTAGCTGCTGTCAGCTGTTTTTAAATGGTAATTTTTCCTGGAAAGGAGGACTGTGTTTTCTCATGTCTCTGTCAGGGCTCTGAGGGCAGTGACTCTTGCAACATAACCCTAATCTGTTCCATGCTTCTCAGGAGTTAACACCATTTTGGTGAGTCAGGGTAATGGTTGTTCCCCTTCAGGATTTAGGGAGGATGGAGTGATGCAGCAACCTGTGTTCCTATTTGTTGTTTGGATTTATTTCAGCATAAATCAAAGGGTTTCTATCAGTTGAGTGCATTTAATAAAAGGCCAGTTGTGCACATGGATGTGGGTGTACGGGAAGACTTGCTGGTGTGTTGCCACCTCTTCGATACTGAAGGCAGGATCTTGTGAGAGCCTGCCAGATGTGCTGCGGGAGTCTGCACGTGTTTCCTCCTATGGATAGGAGAAACATAATACACAACTCTGTGTAGTGCTGTTAGTATTGCTGTAAAAACTTAGCACCTACAGCAGCCTTTAAAAAGCTATGTTCTACAGGTTGGTTTGTTTGTTTGGTGTGTTTTTTTTTTTTTTTTTTTTAAGACTTGGTACAATCCATGGATATGGATGGACAGACCCCAGGTCTGGTAATGGAAAGCAGAGCCTTTCAGAATGAGGTCATTGCTTTGGAGACTTGGTTATGCAGCTAGTTATTACCAAGTATAAGCTTTACTGCTGTGAAGAGACCTTTTTCAACACAGTTATTCAGAAATAAGCTCCTACTTTGGTACTATGTGGCTTTGCGCTCAAGCTCCAGTTACGCACGTTTGAAAATGATGATGTGTTCAGTGGCACATATGAAATAAATCTGTCTCGGGAGATCGTCATCCCCATCACCTAATGTTACAGGGATCATAGTTACTGGGATCTGGAAGGCAGAAGGGGAAATGAACTTTTAATGTAGGTGATGTTATAATTTACAGGGGAACTCTGGCAAGTTACGTTTTAAAAAGAAATCCAAATCCGCATTTGGATTATGTTTCTTGTACATGCTGAAATGTCACAGCCAAGCAGTGACCAAGTCTCGTTTCATTGTGGTCTGACAAGACTGAAATCCAAGCAAAGGACAAGGGTAGCTATTTTAAAATCAGTATTTAAAGCAAATGTGATGCACACGGCTAACACTTTACAAAGAACATGTACTTATTTCTTCATAAAAATACTGCTGAATTCTTACATGCTACTTTTCTGTCAGTAGCTCTCAGTAATTTATAAAGGAGGCAAATATCATAATTCTGTTTTACAAATGGAGATCCCTAGGTGTAGGGAGTCAAAAGTGGTTTCCTTGATGCCACTTAGGAGAGCAGTATCTAGTGGGGTAACAGGATCTAAATCTCTCAAGTCCATGCGAAGTGCTCTGCTAGGCTTTTGTGTTGTAACTGTAAACACGAGATCTTAAAAAAGTGTGTTCCATCTATTTTAAGGAAAAAATAAAAGGAATGTTCTTAGAGCTAAAAAGTACCTCTTACCTTCCCCTGAAACCTGCATTTGTTTTCAGTAGACATTGTCTTAACTGCTATTTTACAGTATTAAGTGCTGTAACTGTGATTACCTGTCTTACAGAACATAAGCATTCACTTGGCTTGATGGAAGTTAAACATCTTGATTTGTGCAAAACAAGTTTATCATGAGCTCTGGACTAATTATCTGTGGGTGAACTCTTCTTGTTTGAAAGTGCTTGAGGAAATCATTACATTATAGGTAGACAAAAAGTCTTACTTTGTTAGAATTGTTTTGTTTGCTATAAAGGGTATGCTTTCTCATCAGATCAACAGGATAATTTAGGAAATCTAGCCTAACCTTTTTAACTTTAAAGAATCTTTGCTGGCTTAATAGTGTTTGGCATGATTTTCCTGACACTCATGAATTCCAGGGTCTTATATTTTTAATGGAGACCTGAAGGTTACAGGACTATATGTTTCAAGCAGGGAATTTAGCAACTAAATAGTTTCTAAGTTCTGTGCACAGGAGATCTTAACCAGTGAATGCATAAACTAAGATAAATTAAAACTTTGTAAATAAAATAACCTTTGATCCTATAAATACTTATGGGCAGATATACTTTATATAGGTAAATAATGTTGTTGACTGCTACAGGGATGCTTGCAAGCTTATGGAATTCTTTTGCAGAACTAAAGTTTAAATGGCAACGGAAGAATCTAGGGGTGAGTCTAGTTTTAGACCTGAGACTTATCTCTATGACTTCCT